>NC_022027.1:10945903-10956203 GCF_000317375.1 Microtus ochrogaster
GAGCTAGTTCCAGGACAGGCTCCAAAGCTACAGAGAAACCCCGTCTCGAAAAAAGTATTTATTTACATTTCATTTATAAAGATGTATTTGTAAAAGAAATATTTATTTAATCATATATTTCAAGTACTCATGACACAAAGATACACTGATAATAGTTTTCAAGATTAAGGACAACCTAACAATGACTTCTTAGATGTTAAAGTGTCTTATTTATAAAATAATTTTTTCTACAAAGAAAATATTTACCAGGCGGTGGTGGCACACACCTTTAATCCCATCACTCAAGAGGCAGAGACAGGCAGATCTCTGTGAGTTCAAGGCCAGCCTGGTCTACTAAGTGAGTTCCAGGACAGGCTCCAAAGCTACAGAGAAACCCTGTCTTGAAAAAAAGGAAGAAGAAAAAGAAATAAAGAAACTAGTCTACTCATGGGTTTTAGCAGAAAGGATTTAAAGGTAATGAAAGAAAGGGGTTGGGAAATGTGACTCAGGTGGTAAAGTGCTTACTAACATGCCCAAATTCTTATGATTAATCACCAGTACACATATACAGGGTATAACAGCATGCCTTGACTCCTAACATTTGGGCGGTGGATTCACCACCCTCAGTTACAAAGTTTAAAGCCAAAGTCAGACAGTGGTGATGCATGCCTTTATTCCCTACTTGTGGCAGCCTAGACAACCATCAACATATGAATGGATATATAAATACACAATGGAGATGTATGCAGCCATAAAGAAAAATAAAATCCAACCTTTACAGAAAATTGGAATCAACTAAGTCATACGCTACAGAAAATAAGCCAGACTCAGAAAGACAAATAGCTCATTTTTCCTCCTGCAGAATTTAGATTTAGAAATTGTGTGTGTGTATGTGGTATGCATGCATTTACATATATGTTTGTAGAACATGGAATAGAAGATGATCATGAAAGGAGGTAATCTTTAGGGAGGTGGGAAATGGGCTAATAGAACATGTAATAGGAAAGCAGAAAGGATCTACTGAGAAGGAAGGGAACCAGGGGAAAGGGTAGAGAGCAGGAGGCAGCACTGAGGGGAATATATCAGAACACAGTTTAATGATATATATATATATCTATGAAGATGCCCTGATGAAGCTTTAAATCTTAAGCATGCTTTCTAAGAAAAATACTAAGCAAGTCATTTACAATTTCTGGGTCTTCAGATTTTATCTGAAGGAACCATGTGAGAATCAAATCTGTTGATCGTGAAAATAATGTGGTAACTGTTATCCTTGCTGTACAAATGTAGAAACTGAGACTAACAGAATAAAAAAACTTACTAGCGAGAACTCAGCTGATTATGACCAATGTGAGAAGTCGGTCCAAAGTTCCACATTAGATACTGTGTACTTTACTGAATACTACTTGATGCTATCAGTGCAGATTGAGCTGCATGAAACATAAATATGAATGAGGACATATTTAATATTTTTAATGATTTATCCTGCATAAACACTTGAAACATGATGCCACAAATCTTCCAAACTTTCCCATTTCTCACAGTGTTAAAATTTAATATTTATGCTGAGTGGTGGTGATACACGCTTTAATCACAGAACTAGGGAGGCAGAGGAAGAGAGATCTCAATGAGTTCGAGGCCAGCCTGGTCTACAGAGTAAGTTCTAGGACAGCCAGAGCAACAGAGAAACTGTCTTAAGAAAAAAAATTAAAACTTATGAAAGATGAACTGCAAGAACAAGCCAAACAGTCTACTAATAAAGGAGTTTTATGCCAGGTTTTCCACAAGATATTCTCATAAACCCTTCACAGTTTTATACAAGAATCTTAGGAAAATATACAATTGGGCTGAGAGATAGCTTAGTACAACCTAAATTCTCAAGACTTACATGGTTTCTGAAAATAGTCCCCTGACATCCACATGCACAGTTTGGTACAAATGTGCCCCCACTCACCACTAAATAATGTAAAAACTATTTTTGTAATGTAAAATCTGCCTACACACTAGCAAGAAAAAATCTTATGAAAAGCTTTTGGTTTCCTAAGATGTATTATGATAAAGTAAAAAGACCAGCTACATTTTAAATTTACTTCCAATTTATCTGGAAGTATAGCTTAATAACCAATACTTTTTATGTATGTGAGCTATATTTAATATAGCTTTGTGGGGGGTGAGACAGGGTTTCTCTGTGTAGCCCTGGTTGTCCTGGAACTCAACTCTGTAGACCAGGCTGGCCTTGAACTCAGAGACTTGCTTGCCTCTGTTCCCAAGGGCCATCACCACAACCTGGCTTAACATAGCTTTTTATGTCCCACAATGCTGTGGAAAGAATTTACCACATTATAGGTAGGCATACATAAATCTTTGTTTATAATAGCAAACTTAACATCTAGTAAAACTATAACTTAAACCTAACCTAGTATCAAAACTAGAACAACAGTTCGAGGGCAAGCAGCCCTGCTTTCATCTGTTTTAACCCTAGTTTAATCTCCATTATACAACACCAGAAATAAAAAACTTAACAGGAGGTGACCTGGAAAATATGAAAACTAAAGTCACCAATTCTCGTCACCTTCTCAAAATTATCTCTTCCACCACCATCTTTCTTTTTTTTTTTTTTTTTTTGGTTTTTCGAGACAGGGTTTCTCTGTGGTTTTGGAGCCTGTCCTGGAACTAGTTCTTGTAGACCAGGCTGGTCTCGAACTCCCAGAGATCCGCCTGCCTCTGCCTCCCAAGTGCTGGGATTAAAGGCATGCGCCACCACCGCCCAGCCCACCGCCATCTTTCTAATCGATATTCATCTCCCAAGTTTTACCTCTTACCTCTTTTCCACTTGGTCGTGTCCTGATACTGACACAGACAACCAAAAACTGTCACCACTGCTCAATGGTCTACCACTTCCAAGTTATTTCATGGGACTGGGGATTTAGCTCAATGGTAGAGCATTTCCCTAGCAAGCACCAGGCCCTGGGTTCGGTCCTCAGCTCTAGAAATAAAAAAAAAAAAAAGACAAAATACCAAGTTATTTCAACAAGTCTAGTCTTGGGACAACCTCTAATTATGGTAAATGGGTAGGCATCAGAGTTGAATTTCAGTCTTCTTTTTAAATCTTCTAATTAAGCAAGCTAATTGTTCAAACTGGACAGTTGGCTTCTGCAAGCAAGAACTATTTTTTTTATTGTATTTAGATATTCTTCAGTACATAGACCATGGTACCCACTAATATATGATTAAAGACCGAGTGCCTACTATATACCAGACATCATGTTTAACCTTTACATAACTCTAATGTATTAGTGGGAAAGTAGCATAGGAATTTAGAGGACAGGATCTAAAGACAGAGCCTGGACATACATGTTTTTACTTTTTTAATTGTATTTATTGGGAAGGGTCCAGGTCTAGGTCTGAGGGCAACTTGCAGGAACTAGGTTTTCTCTTTTCACATGGGTTCTCAAAGATCCTAGACCTCAGGTTCCCAAACTCAAAAGCTTTTACTGGCTAAGCCATGTCCCACTAAACTTATCCCTGGCCCGATAAGTGGATGTATGATCTGTTCTTTCAGCAGTGACTTGGAGTCTATCTCTTAAGCTATGTAGGTTTTCATTTGAAAAAAAAAAAAAAAACAAAAACAACAACACAAAAAACAGCAGCGTGAAATATTATTTAGCTGACAAGTTTGTGAAATCACTGGAAGCATTAAAGAACTTAGAAATGTCAGATAAGAGATTGTGAATAAATATTCCTTTCCTTTGGAAGGTTTCCTCAGGTCATAGTGCATGGCCTGGAACCAGCTACCTAGTCACACCTGACAAATATCCCTTGTCCCAAATGCTTGGAGTCAGAAGCGTGTCTGATTTCCTGATATTAACACAGATATTAGGTAGAGGACTTCATTCTAAACACAAGACTCACAATATTTAGTATATATACCTTAGCCACTCCAGTTAATTTATATATTTTAAATAATTCTGTACAGGGCTGAATGATTTAAAAAAAAAAACAAACTATAAGTTTGACTAAGTGTAATTTCCCCTTGTGATGTTACATTGGGCTTCGAGAAGTTCAGATGTCAGGGAAGTTTGGATTTTCGTATTAGGAAAAGTCACCTGTGTTAGCACTGCCGAAAGCACGCTATTCAACGTGAGGAAATTCGGGGGGCAAACCTGCTCCGGCCTTCCTCACAATCGCGGCGGGAGGCGGCTGCAGCCGACCTGACCCCAGGGCCGTCCCGCCCACCCCAGGGCCGTCCCGCCCACCCGCACGTCCCTCAACCCGGGCCGCCGCCGGGAGCGAGAGCAGCGCCCTCGGCTTCGCAAGCCCCCCCCCCCCAACAACCGGGGCCGACAAAACGAAACAAGACACCAAAAACACGGCCGAGCCGGCGTCCACGGCCTCGGCCCGCGGCCCAGACGGAAACCAGCCGCCTACCAAGGCCCACCAGCGCTGCCTGCTCTGACCGCAACCACCGAAAAGCGCGCCCTTCGCACTGCGCCTGCGCCGCTAGTGACGCGCTCGGCCAGCGCCGCGCCTGCGCGTAGGAATAGGGGGACGAGGGGCGCGCGCGGCGTGAGGGCGGGGCCTGGCGGCCTGGCGGTCTCGGGCCGGACCCTGTGGCGGGAATTCGGTTTTCCCGCCCGGGGTCTGGGAGGGAGGGAGGCTGATCCCGCGCTACGGCGCTATGGCGCTAGTTTTTTCCAAGCACGCTATTGGCTTTCGCTTCACGTCAGGTTTCGGTCGTTCTTTTTGCAGTGCTAGATGCTGCCAAATAGACAGAGGCAGTGAGAGAGGAGGAGAACTAACTGTTAGGGATGGCGGAGAGCAGAACTCCCGCTGGGAGGCCCAGAGCGCCCCCGAAATCGGGGTCCGCCCGCTTCTGCGTTCTCCAGCCCTATCCAGTTCATCAGCAGCTATCAAATAATAAGTCTCGAATTCAGGCAGCTTTGGTAAAGACGACAGCCAGCGTCAGACGTAATGCCAAAATTACCAAAGCAGTTGCTGGCGGGGATCCAGTATCAACTGAATAGCTTATGTGGTTACTCATCATAGGTAGCTAAACAGATAGTGACAAGCTTGGCAGTCGCTGATGGACCGTCCCCCCTCATAAACAGCTTCGGACCCCACCTCCCATCTCCCTATTACCAGCTAAAACATCTTGCAATTTGGGTGAGGTCACTAAAGGTTAGGTTCTTAATTGATTGTTTAGGGCATAAGCCACTGGGTCAGGCTCCAAGCAGTCGGGAGCTGATTGTCAGAGAGTGGGGTGGGGGAGTGGGGGTTGCTCTTTATTTTTGTCTCTTTGTCTACAACCCTCATTGCTAAGCCCGCCTGTTTTCACTGAGAAAACTTATCTTTTCTTTCCTTCATTTTATCTCCCTCTTCAGACACTGACCAAAATCCCAGCCCTGCTCGCCCTAGGGTTCTGGGCATTTTCGCTCTGAAGACCTTCCCTACCCCTACGCAGCCGTTCCCAGGCCTGCCTTGCTGAGCCTGCAGCTTTTCTGACCTTTAACTCCCAAAGCATGGCCTTCCCTTTTCCTCTTAGCCCTCTCCCTCCTCCCAGAGGCTGCCGAGCCGTCTAGATTTCTTTATTATTTTCTGCTAAACTCAAAACTGTCTTCCAGTTTCCTACGGAGTCTGTTTTTAAATTCTTATATTTTTTAGACCAGGAACCCTGCAAAAGGCAACATGATTCCCCGATGCAGTTTGAACCCTTATGCTATGTAAAGGCTTCCATCTTCTAAAAATTGTCTTTGTTAGAATTACATCCTAGGGCAGAGTGTGAACAAGTTTAAGGCTTAAGTTATGCAAGGAGTAAATTTGCTGAGAGCACAAACTGCTTGATAGACACTTTCTCGTGTCAGATGCTGCATGTGTATAGTCCAGTTAGCTGATTTGTTTTGAGCAGAGAGAGAAAATGATCCCAAATAATGTGCATCCTTTTTGCCAGGGAAAATGTGTTTAGGGGGCTAGCAAGATGTCTCAGGTAAAAGTGCTTACTGTATAAGCCTGGTGACCTTCGTTTGCTCTCCAGAACCCGCGAAAACATGGAAGGAGAAAACCGGCTCCACACAGTTGTCCTTTGACCTCTTGGCACATGGGCATTTTCCACCCATCATAGACAAACACGCATTAAGAAATTTTTTTAAAAAAGTATGTTTATAGGCAAGTGTGGAAAAGTAGGGAAAAAGATGGTAAATAATCAAACCTGGCTCTTTCTGAGATTTCCTGAGTGTGGTTGGATTTTAGCCAACTGCCACATCTTTCCCCTCCCAGTCTACCTTGGTGAAAGAGGCCCAGGGAACATGGGGGATGTATCCAGCCATCCCGTGGATATGCAGTCTATGGCAACCTAACATGAATGGAACACAACAGTTCCGGTGAAGTTTTAATTAGTTGGCGCTCTCCCGTACGACCAGAGGCAGGATTTTAACAAGTCTGAGTTCTAATTATATTTAATTAGCCTTTATGTTCATGAACAGAGCAGCCGCCACTCCACAAAATGAAATGAGAACCTGTACTGGGCAAAAGTAGAAGGGTGAGTTTTGTGAAGCAGGGAGGCAAGACTCTTGGAGAGGAGCGGACGGGTTGATAGCCGCTTACTTCGGGTCTCTTTTCTTCTGAGACTGAAGCGAAGGACTTAATCAAGGGGAGGTAGCTTGGGCTCTGGCTGCTGTGAATTTCCTGTGTTTGGGGAAAACACGTTTGAGCTGGCTATGGGGTACATTCCTGTAATCTTGCCCTGACTGTCCATTGCATGTCTGCTTTTGAGAACCATGCAAGTTTCTCTAAAATGATCATTCCAGATAGTCCCAGTTTATGCAAGCGACTTGTATAACTCTCAAGTGTTGTAGCACTTTTCCCACTCCTTATTACTAGTTTATGTATGGCATACACAGAGAGGTGCCCAGGAAACAGATTTCGATACCAAGGTAGTGAAAACTGTTAATATTTGGGAATTTATATGATTCATATAAAACCATAAAGCTATCCTTAGGCCAAAATGCTACCGGGCAAGTACCATGCTCCCTTAACTGCAAACTTTCTGGATAAAATGCTAGTAGGACCATTTTCCAGTTTTTGCCATCAATTGGATTCCCTAGTTAAAAACTCAATCCTGCCTTCCCTTGGGGTCTTGTCCTTTATCCCTTTCCCGTGTTTCCCTTAAGATGATGAGGTTTCACCTGTGACATCTCCCTGTCCTTCTGCCGTGGGGTTCTCTGCATGCTGACTGGTATGTGGTCAGCCTGACTCGGATCTCTGGTTCCTGGAACGCTGCTCTTTGCTGCACTCTAGACAAGAGATGTTCCCGGATAAGTCTTTTGTCTTCTGCCTGCTGTGTCCAGATAAGTCTAGGGCTTGCCCAACACCAAGAGCAAGTGCCTGAAATCAGCAAAGACTCGAGGCCCTACAGGCAGCATCTAGTACCAAGCCACCAGAGGTCAGTGTGCTCTAATATGATACTGTATTGGGCACAGATTTAAATACTTGTTGACTATGGGATAGTCTTAATCCAGGCATACTGGATTCTTGTTTGTTTGTTTTTGGGTTTTTCTTTTTTTCAAGACAAGGTTTCTCTTTGTAGCCCTGGGTGTCTTGAACTCAGAGATCCAACTACTTCTGCTTCCCTAGTGCTGGGATTAAAGGTGTGTGCCACCATGCCCGCCTTTGGCAAACTGAATTCTATGTAGATAATGTTTAGGTGGGGTCAGAGACAAGATTTATCTAGGCAGATAAAGATGGAACTTGTCCCGTGAGCACCAAATGTCCCCACTCCCACTTTGCCTGAGAAAATGTGTCCTAGTTTGCTTTCCGTTGTCATAAATATCACGATCAGAAGCCACTTGGGAAGGAGAGGGTTTATTTTGTTTTACAACCTGCAGTCCATCATAAAGAGAATTCTAGTCAGGAACTCAAAGCAAGAACGAGAGGCAGGAACTGAAGCAGAGGCCATGGAGGAACACTGCTCACTGGCTTGGTTTCACGGCCCTAACTCAGGTTGCTTTTCTATACAACCTAGGGCCACCTGCATAGGCTGCACCATAGCCGGCTGGGCCCTCCCACATCTATCATTAATCGAGAATATACTACACACACTTGAACACAGGCAATCTGAGGGAAGCATCTTCTCATTTGAGGTCCCCTCCTCCTACTTTGTGTCAAATTGACAAAAAAAAAAAAAAAAAAAAAAAAAAAAAAAAAACACATTAACCAACCCAAAGTTAGACTTGGGGAGTCCATGGCACAGGTGGCCATACGGTTTTACAGTTTTACAGGAGAGAAGGTGGATTCTGGAGCCCGACGTCCTGAACAGCATCCATTCCTCAGGTGCCAGTTAACTCTGTGACATGGAAACATATCATCAAATCTCCCAGCGCCTCAGTTTCCTCATCTGTACAAGGGAGGTAGCAGTACAGCTTATCTCAGGGAAATGTTAAGATGAGTATTAAATCGAACATTTCAAATACGGGTAACAGCGCCTGTCACAGAGTAAGAGCTGGTGTATAGTTTGGTTAAATGGGAGGAAACTCTTCTTCCTGTTTCTAGGGCTGAGTGTTTTGGAGCGTGAGCACAAAACTGAAGAAATGCCCGGCGAGGCCAGTATATGGGTGTGCCGGCATCAGCTAGACACAACCTACATACATTTGGCAAGAGAAAACTTCAAATGAAAAAATACTCTTAACCTGGAAAGCCTGTGGAACATTTTCTTGATTGAAGATTGATATGGGAAGGCCTAGTTCACGGGAGGTGATGCCACCCGTGGTGAACCTCATTACTGTAAGAAAACAAAAATGAGCAAAAAAGCTCTGCAGCGTTACTCCCTCTTTGTCAGTTCCTGCCTTGAGCTACACCCTTCACCTCTTTCTGTGATGGGCTTTCTGTGATGAGAAGTGTAGCCCAGTCAACCCTTTCCTCCTCAAGTTGCTTTTGGTCATGATATTTCATCACAGCAATAGAAACTCTGATATGATAGTAAATAAACTAAAACTGAGCCCTAGTTAGACAAGATTACATCCTGAGGTCTTAGACTCTATTCCCTAAGGATTCAGACAGTTTCCGAAAGAAATACTCCATGGGCTGGAGAGATGGCTCAGTGGTTAAGAGCACTGCCTGCTCTTCCAAAGGTCCTGAGTTCAATTCCCAGCAACCATATGGTGGCTCACAACCATCTGTAATGAGGTCTGGTGTCCTCTCCTGGCCTGCAGACATACACACAGACAGAACATTGTATACATAATAAATAAATAAATATTAAAAAAAAAGAAAGAAATACTCCAGCCTTTCAGAGAACCCCTGCCTCCCATTTGTAGAACGTGTCCTCTGCCACGTGTCCCCCAACGACTTGCTCACACTAATGTCTCAACCATCTTGCCTGAGTTAAAGACCATGCTGACTGGAGCTCTTCCTGCAGCAGAAGAGGGGGATGATGTCAATGGCGGCAGTAGCTCCTCGGGACCCTTCCAGCGTACACAAGGGCACACTGAGAAGTGAAAAGCAATCCTTGTAAAATGTAGGCACATCAACCTTGGCTCAGCAATTGGAGTGTTTCATACTCCTCTGATGCTTCACAGATGGTTTTGGTGGCCTCAGTATACTGTCCCTTGCCTCCACATCGGGACAAAACCAAATCCGGCTCATCTATAAACAAAGGTCCTGCCCAAATAAGATAGAGAACATGCACGATAAGCACCAAGCTTTCTGAAGAACAGATTGTACCACCCTGGTACATTTACACAAATGTTAGAGGCATCAGAAATTCAGGCTATACCTGCTGCCTTACTCTTTCCTGTTGCTGTGATCAAAACTACCCTGACAAAAGCAACCTAAGGGACCACAGGTGTGACAGGCCTGGCAGTTAGAGGATGTGGTCCATTACAGAAGGAAAGTCAGGGTTAAAGGAGTCAACCGTGCTGCATCCAGTCTGGAAGCAGAGACCTGTGACTGCTGTGCTCAGCAAGCCGTCTTCTCTTTCTGCAGTCTAGGTCTCAAGCCCAGGAAATGATGCCACCCACGTTGAAGGTAGGTGTCACCGCCTCCAGTAACCCAATCAAAATAATTCCTCACGGGCATGGCCACAGGCAATCTAATCTAGAAATCCCCTCACACACAGAGAGAGGCTTGTCCCCTAGATGAGTCTAGGTCCTATCAAGTGGACACTCAATGTGGACCACCACACGTGCTAATAATCCAGGGACTCCTTTTGGATGTCATTGCCATTTCTAAATGCTTCAAAGGACGCTAATTAGTCTTGGGATAAAAACATATATGTTGGACCTAGAGAGGTGGCTAAGTAGCTAAGAGTGCACACTGCTCTCGTGGAAGA
>NC_022027.1:10956442-10985798 GCF_000317375.1 Microtus ochrogaster
AAAAAAAATAATAATGCCCTCAATGAGGTGGCTCCCAACTACTGTCAGTTTAGCTCTAGAGGGTCCAGTGGCTTCTTCTGGCCTCCTTGAGCACTGGATGTGCTCACACGTGCCACGTGCACACACTCACGAACTAAAAAATAAATCTACAAAAAAACTGTTTTCTAAAATCAGAATGATTCTATATAAAGATCAGAGATTATTCAAGTAAATGCCTAGAAGCTGAGCTCATTTCTAAGCAGAACTTGAGTGTTGTTAATAAATCTGAACAGTGACTGACATACACCAGGCTTTTGTTAAACACACGCTGGCTAAATGAACGTGAACAAAGGCGGCATGTTTGAAAGCGTAAGCCAAGCTCACAAGGAAGAGTCTGATACATTGTAAAACAAGATGCTTACTCAACCCAGTTAGTATTGCACATCAATTGTTTATTAAATGTTGAGTCACACCGAACAAGCTGACTGCCATAGATATAGTCTGAAGGTAAGGCCAAAGACTACCCTGGAAAATAAAACAAGCCTTGCCTGCCACCAATGACTTTCTGAACACAAAGACATCTTATTATCAACAAAAATCACAGCCAAACACAGAACAAAAGCTAGAGCCCCTGGCATCAGCTTTGCACACAGAAAACATTTCTCCTGGGATAAAACAGAAAATATGTCTTCATTGACAAGCCACTGAAAAGTCAATCGCAGGTTTCTGGTTAATTTTGGAGACAGACACGAGGCCACATATATCCATGATTTCACGAAGGCAGGGTAGTGATTGTTTTTCTCTCATTCCACTTTGGAGTGTACTGCTTTTCAACTTTTGATCTCTACAGGGGAAAAAAAAATAGCACGAATTTAGCAGCTAACTTAGAAAACCAAGAGAGCAGCAGCGTAGTAGCTCAGTGGTGGTGCACCTGCCTAGAAGGCACAAGATCCTGGTTCCATTCCCGGTACCACAAAAAAGAAAAGAAAATAATAAAAAGAAGAGACTTGTGTACTTTTAAATTGAGTACGAAGAAGGAATATGCTATCTCTGCAGTGAAACAATACAATCAATAGTTTTAACTCAAAAATTTAGGCGGGGCAGTGGTAGCACACACCTTTAATCCCAGCACTTGGGAGGCAGAGGCAGGCGGATCTCTGAATTTGAGGTCAGCCTGGTCTACAGCAAGAATTACAAGACAGGCAGAACTACACAGAGAAACCCTGTCCTGAAAAACAAACAAACAAACACACAAACAAAATGTTTATGTTGCCAGTCCAAGATGTGTAATAATAGCTATCACTACAACTGTGCTGTCTGCCACGCTCTCCCCTCTGTAAGCAGCCTGGAGGCTTTGCCCTTCTTTAACATCACAATTTTGATCTTGCCTGCCCGAGTCAATCAGTCACGTGACAGTCCCATTTATTGTTATCCTGTATCAAAAGCTTATTCTGATAGCTGCTTTGGTTAAAGCTGTTTGGGGGGAGTCTGAGGGGAAAGCATAGAGCATCTCTACTTCGCCGTGTGTATCGTCACAGAAGTGAATACAAATTCACTCTATGGAATCGTTATGCATAGCATTGTTTCTGCATCTCTCGATTGAACAGTGCTACAGCTTTCTCTTCCTTGCTTTACAGTGGAGCCCAGCCCCACAGCACCGAGTGGCCAAGCTGGAACTGAGCTGGAATCCTGCGGCCAGGAGGACAGCATGTTCCTGGCATAGCTGCTTACCTGCAGCGGCTCTGCTTTCACTCCTTCTGGGCTCTCAGCACGCTGCTTGCCAGCTCTCGGATGTGTTCCCAGGCCAGCTGCACGTGGGAAGACTCCACCGTGCGAGAGCACACGGCGAAGCGTAGCACGAACTTGTCTCGGAGACGGCACGGTACCAAGTGGATTTTTTTGGCGCTGTTTATTCTTTGTAAAAGAGTTTCATTCAGCTCGTTGGAGCCCTGGGGTAATTAGAAAGCAGATCCACCATATGACACAAAGTCTGGTAGATAACAAAGAAACCATCTTTACTTCTCATTTTCTATGTAAGAGGCCAGAGAGCTTGATGACATAACTAACACAGGCTAATGGAACTTATGGGATTGCTTCTCCCTGTGACCCCATTTCTCTAGGATCTGTGTTATCAGAAATTAACCTTCCCATCCTCCAGTTTAGTTTAAGAGAGATGAAGGTCGCTAGAGGTATTGTCAGCACAAACAGGTGATCGTAAACAACAGAACCGAATAGAGAACTTGGACCCGGCAGCAGGTCTCAACAGCGGAGACCCTGGAACACCACAGTCAAGCTGGTGTGAGAATATGCAAAGGACATCTGTAAGCGCAGGAACAGGGGGTCTAGGATGATCTCTATACAACCTCTCTAGAAAGAAAATTGTCAGCTAGCTGGGGACGGAGAGGCCAGAGTCCTCCACTCCCAATGACTGACCAGAGATAAGAAGGCCTTATCAGCCAACACACAGAAAACCTTCGCTTTCCATTAGGGCCCCAAGTAGATAGGCTGGTAGCTGTTCTTTACCTAGCCCTTCACTCCTCTGTGTATGTTGTCATGAAATGGCTCCCCATCCGCTAAGCCTTTCTGTCTAGCAAAATATAGAAGAGGGCTTGTCACGGGCTTCACTCTGGAGTTCTAAGACCCTTGCAGGGCTGGACCATTTATTCTGGACATTAAGGGTCAAGGTGTAAGAGGATGCATGGGAAGGAAAGTGTCCCCTCTACCTCAACAATGGTAACTGAACACCTTCTGGATACAGAAAACTGCTCTTCGCCTTGGACAGATTCACACACCTCTAGCTGTGGGTCTGAGTTTGACAACCAAGAAAATCTTAAGTGCACAGTGAAGGAACTACAGGCTATTCAGACTGTTGGTGTAAGTGCCATGTCTGGACAATGGGGTCTTACTCAAGGACAATGGAGACATGAGACGATAACACAGACAACAAAAACCAAGTAGTTAGGGAAAAGTTGAGTACCATTTTCAATTGGTTTGGGTTAGACAGGACTTCCATCAAGTAGGAGCAGAAGGCAAACAGAAATGATTAGAGAAGCAATAATGAAAAAGGCAAGAGTAAGCCAAGGAAGATTAGAGGAGTCTGGCCAGGGAGAAAGGAGCAACTATGTGATTGTGAGGTCACATACTTTATGTTCAATAAGGGGCCACAGGACCAGAAATACAGCTTAGTGGCAGAGCACTTGCCTAGCACATGTGAGGCCCGGGTTCAAATCCCCGGTGACACAGAAATGGATATTGAAGAGTGGATGCTATTGTTAGCCAGCATAGTGGTTCATGCCTGTAACCTTACCCCTTGAGAGATGAAGATGAGAGAATCAGTTCAAGATATTCCTTTACTACACAGTCATTGTGAGGGTAGCCTGGGCTACACGAGATCCTGTCTCAATGAGTAAGTAGCCACAATACATTCTGGTTGAAGCCATCAAAGATGATGAAGATTGAAAACTCAAACTGGAGAAAATAAGGACAAGCAGAAAAATTACACTGTGCAGTTATATAGGCAGAAAAGGAATAGCATTTGGCTAATGTGCTTCTTTAAGGAGAAAGGTGTAAGCCGGGAGGTGGTGCACATGCCTTTGATCCCAGCACTAGAGAGGCAGAGGAAGGTGGATATCTGAGTTTGAGGCCAGCCTGGTCTTCAGAAGCGAGTTCCAGGATAACCAGGGCTAAAAAGAGAAACGCTGTCTCAAAAAACAAAAAATGAACAGAAGGAAGGAGGGAAGAAAGGAAGGAAGAAAGAAAGAAAAAGGAAAAAGAGAAAGCAAATGTGTAATCCTGGGAAGAAGACAACAAAGAGGGTTTTGCATGTGAGGGCTGTACACACTACCAGGCAAGTAAGAAGGAGCAGAAGAAACTCAGGTAAAGTGTATTTGGTATCAATCTTAAATTATACATACCCAGTAATAATCTCAGCCTTGACAACGTCATGTCAAGACTGAAAACAAAAGGCATTATTATATAGAGGTCTTTGGGGAAGACAAACATGCTCACAGCCCTGTAGTTAAAAGTAAATGACACCTCAATAAAACAATTAAAATAGAAGCATCCTACAAAACTGAAAAGATCCTATAGCAACATCCTACAGCAATGAAAATAAATACCTACTTGAGGGACAAAGAAGTCAACACTATGCCAACACCAATGTTGGTAGACCTGCCACATCTCATGGTCCACATGCCAAACTCCAGGGGCATGGATACCTTGAGGCATCCCATGTGTGTAGGCTACACATCTCCCCTAGACATTCCATTTCATACTTTCAGAGAGCATGGGGCTCCACTCTACCTCTCTCATCACAACACTAGTGCTTGCTGCTTCTAGGATTTCCCAGGGTTTGGAGTTCATCTTAAACTCTAAGAATCAAGATGAGGGGAGGAGATAGGACATGGAGGTGAAGCATCATGAAACGGATGTATCCCAGACTGCTCCTTCTTATGATTGCTGTCTAGACTTGGACAACGAGGCCTCCTGGCAAGACCTATCAGAAACTTCCAGTTGAGTGTCGTGGCATGCATCTGGGGGGATTGCAAGTTTCAGGGCAGCCTGAGTAACATCATGAGTTCCTTGTCTCTTATTTTTTGAAAAAAGGAGGGAGGGTGGATGGAGGCAGGGACTGTGGATGTAGCGTAGTGTAGGCTTGTCTAGTATGTGTGAAGTTCTGGGTTCCACCGTAGCACTGTAAAAAGGAGAAGAGGAAAGAGAAGAGGAAGAAAACAAAACATAAAACTGTTGGCCTATTAAAAGGCAGTTCTGTAATGGCCAGAGCATCTGGCTTCGTTTATAAGCCAGTGATGAGCAGGGGCCTTTTGAGTAACGTGGCTGTGTCAGTCTCTGCAAAGATAGCTTACTCCCTTGCCGGTCTTGGCAGGCTTCCCTCACAAAGTGAACACACAACCCAGGTGCCCCCTCTGTGCAGGAATCTTGCCGAGGTATATATAGCCAGATGACTGAGATCGTGAGGCTTGTTTATCTAACCAGTTCCCAGATGTGCTGATGCTGTGTGTCCACAGGTGACCTGGTTCCTGAGGCCACAGACAGCTCAGCAGAGGAGTACAGTTCCAGAGGTATTGGATGGACTCTTGGCCTTGGGTCAAGAGGAAAGCATCCAATCACATCTGAGGAAACTGGGCAACAAGTCCACAGAGGAGAGTCTACGGGACCAGTCAGCCAGCCAGCACCGCCTGCTAAGCACCGCGGGTCATGTTCTGTAGACCTTGGCAACTGGTATACAACTTTGTATGTGGATGTCATGAATAATACTTTATCTCATTCAGTGGAAACAAAGATGTCTGAAATCGGCATAACATACCTTTAACCGGAAGCAGACCAGCCCAAGAATGACTTCCGTGCAGATCTCAAAGCGAGGGTCCTGCCGTACCAGAGACTCAAACTCATGAGACAGTGCCACGTGCTAGAAGCAGAGAAGGAAAACTTGCTGCCTTTCTCACCACAACTTCAGCCTAACCCTGGCCTCCCAGCACCTCACAGGACTGTACATCTGTTATTCATTCACATCTTCTGATCACAAGCCTGTCCCCCTCACCAGCATTTCCCATACCGGTCAGGAGGAAGCTCATCTGCCCTAAACTACAAGGTACGTCACAGTTCCCTCAGAAAAACACTCATTATCTTCTGTCCACGGATCTATGTTTCCACCCCCGTTTCTTTAATAATTTTATAGTAAACATCATAAGGAAGTTGTTGAAGATTTTAGAAGAAAGAAAGGCTACATCCAGTTGCCTTGCCTTCCTCGTGATAGCCTAAAATGTTGTGATCCAGGGGTTTTACTTTACTAATTTGCAGATAGTAAACTGAGACTCAGAAAGAACAAGTGTCATAACCAAGGCCTGATGGCTATGCCTTGGCTCAGATGGGACTCCTCACAGCAGCCGCTTAAGACTGGGACGTCACTTCCATAACAGGTTGGGCTGTGGTCTCAGCCTGATACAATGGCTGCCATATTCAAGAGCTATGTGCTCTCTGGCACGGTGGTGCACAGCTTTAATCATGGCACCCAGGAGACCGAGGTAGGCAGACCTCTATGAGTCTGAGGCCGACCTGGTCTACATACTGAGCCTCAGGACAACCAATGCTGCATAGTGGGACCTTATCTCCTAAATAAAAAAATTAAGTTTTGTGCTCACATTGAACACATAAGCCTATTTAATCTCTAGATGTTTATAGAACTCGAACGCTGATTAAAACCACGTACGAACTGCAGAGAACACACTCGATCACTGTCCGTGTGCACGGCTAGCTAATTGGAACCTGCTGGCACCCAGCTCTAGCTGCCACAGGGTCGAAGCTTTAGAGGAGCTGAAGCACACAAGGCTTGTTGGGACTGAAACACCCGTTGAAGCGACTGTTCCTAGTCGTCTCGCCAGGGGGCACCAAAGATTCAGGACTAAAGCTATCTTCTATTAGCTCAGGCCTAGGAAGGCCAGTTTTGACCGGTCTTCTGTCTCTTGTTAGGGCAGGATTTAGGCCTTTCCAGAAAGAGGTGTGGTGTGTTTTTAACCTGGCACAGCCTAATCTCAGCGAGTTGTCCTGAACTAAAAGTCATCGTCACCTTGGACTGATAAACCACTCTGGGACTTTTTCTCATTACACCAAGTTGACTCACTAGGATCAGGGATCCTAGAAATCCGCACACACCCTTGGTTTCTAGTTCTTTCCCCCCACGTAGCCTCTCACAGTGCTCAATGCCTGCAGACATTTCCTCACAACGGTTTTTGTGATCTGACGGATGCCGATTTGTAGCACGTGACGAGCACCCTGGAAATAAATGCTGTTCTGCACCCTTGTCACAGAAGAGGAGCCTGGAGACATTCGGCCCCTGCCTTTGGCTGCACATCTGGTGATGTAGTGGGTACTGGGACTTAAGGGGAAAGCTGTCACCACCCCAGGCTGGAAGCCACAGGCATGCTTGCCTCATCAAATTGATGCTGTGGCTTACAAAGGACTCGGCTGAAGTCAGGGGGCCCTCTGCTTCTGGCTAAACGGGTGAACAAGTCCTGGCTCATATTCAGGCCTCAGCTTCCCCAGCTGTGTGTATGTTGGGGGGAGAAGGGGGGAAGTAGGGTAGTAGGACTTGGAACCAATCAGTGGTTCCACGAAGTCGCTTAGTGCCTATCGTAGTGATCTGCATGGCTTGTTGAAACAAGCTACGTACAGCCCAGGAAGCCTCCTTGAGACGGAGGGAACTAAATCGTATCTATCTCTCCCAACCAACTCGAAAGTTCTCTTAGTTCGGCTTTTAAAAAATTATTTATTTATTTGCTTATCTAATTTATTTTTGGGGGGTAGGGGGAGAAAAACACTGTATTCTCACTACTAGTATTGCTCAGTCAAACTCGCTGTTGACTAGATATGCGGAAAAATAAAATAAAATTTACACAGTGGGTTTAACTAACTTCCTGGAGCTGAAAATCTGTATTCTAATGAAAGTGTCTTAGAAGACACAAAAGGCCCAGTTTGTGAATGCCCTAACCTTGAAATCCCAAACTACGCCCTGATTCCAAAATTAGGCTTTAGATGCTGTTTCAGACAACAACAGACCACATATCCCTCTGTCCCCAAAGGCCTGTGTGTGCTAGGAAACTATCTATCTCAGCTTGTATATAAAAATTCCGGTGTCTTCATGTTTAGGGAAACAGGGAAGCGCCTCACGATGGATTTCTCAGAACGTCCCCATTGTTAGTGTATGATGGCGTTGCTCACTAAGACCCTTGAATTCATTTCTGAGTCTAAGACCATTACAACAGTACTCAGATAAACAAAGAAAGCAGTTGGTCACCTTGCGGATGTAGGCCTGCAGTCCCTTGACGCCATACATTCTGAAAACAAACCACATTTTCAGAGAGCGAAACCTCCGCCCCAGTGGGATCTGCCAGTGCTGCAGCAAAATATAAAGAACACGTCAGTGAGAGAGAGGCGTGTTAGTAGCCAGGCTCCTTTTCAACTCCTCCGTTGGCCAGTTTCTTCTGGATGCTGTGGTTTTCACAGAATGCCCATTTCCCAGCCCGGATGGCAAAGACCTTGATGTGTGTGTTGAAGAGAGGAGAGGCAGGAACCATTTTCTCATCCTGTGGAGATGCGGACAGAAGCCCTGGTTGGGAGGTCCTGATGTTTATTAGGCTCACCAGACAGACCAAGTACATGCCAAAGAAGGTACTAGATTAAGAAATAGAAGAGAGTGGTCCTTCCCTAGGGAGCTTCCATGGGGGCAGGGGGTCATCCGGGCAGAGGGGGGGGTGCCGAGCCCCTTGTGTGTCTGCCTTTCTCTGCCTGGATGCTCTGAATCTGCACTCTGAAGCAGTGTCAGCTCCTTTGTCTCCCTGACCTCTGGGAGTGACCCCAATACCCTTTCACCAAAGAAGCCTTCCTCTGCTTCTCCGAGCTCTCCCAGACGGTCAGCTGACTGGCTGTTCACACTGGCTCCTCACATTCTTCTTGATGGTGATGGATGAGGGTTGGAAATGCAATAAAAGCACGTAGGGAAGGACAGGGATGAGACACAGGCCAGTCGGGAGGACGGCCTTGCACCACTTCCTGGCTTTCTTTGAAATTCTCTACTTGAGCTTATAAAGGGCAGGCTGGGGGAGGGGAGCCCTTTGCTTCTTGTCCCTCAGCTCTGGCTCTGGCTCTGGCTCCCTGCTAGACTGGGAGATGCTGAGATGTTGTTCTGGTTAGGGAGAGCACTCTAAACTCCACTGCTGTCTGCCACCGGAGATACAAGTCACAGTTAGCCTCAAGTCAGGGTTTCTCGAGAAATAAAGATTGTTTTTTGTTTTTTGTTTTTTGTTTTTTTTAAAAAAAAAAAAAATACAGTTGTTTCTCCCTTAATCAGGGGGTGAGTTACAAAATCTCTCCTCTGTAGATAGATGGAATTTGGGACAACACCAAAGGTATATGTGCTGTTTTTCTTAGACATTTATGCCTATGGTGTAATTCCTTTTGTTTGGTTGGCTCTTTGAGACAGAGTCACATTATGTAGCCCGGGCTGATATGGACTCACTTGGTAGGCTAAGTTGGCCTCAAACTCATAGAGATCCTCGTAATCCTGCCTCCAGAATGCTAGGGATTAAAGGTGTGCACCCTCATGTATGACTTTACTTCTTATTTTAATTCCTTACTATTGAATTTTTTCCATTTATTTATTTATTCATTCATTTATTTATTTTGAAGGAGGTCATTTGAGACAGGGTTTCTTTGTGTAGCTCTGACTGTCCTGGAACTCACTCTGTAGACCAGGCTGGCCTCAAACTCACAGAGATCCACCTACTTCTGCTTCCTACGTGCTAGGATTAAAGGCCTGTGCCACCACCCACCATCTGGCTTGAACTATCTATCTCTCTCTCTCTTTTGATTTTTCAAGACAGGGTTTCTCTGTGTAACAGCCCAATTTGTTCTGGAACTAGCTCTGTAGACCAGGCTGGCCTTGAACTCACAGAGATCTGCCTGCCTCTGCACCCCAAGTCCTGGGACTTAAGGCATGTACCACCAGTGACTGGATTGAACTATTTCTTGATGAAGGCTCTGCCTTTCCTGAGTTACTATGGAGTAGGCACACAATTACCATGCATATAAAATAAAAATGGAACAATGAGGCCACAGGATGTGCAAAATTTGTGGTTTTTTTTATTCTTCTTTAAATTTTGCCTCTGCACGGTTTAAGTATCATTTGGGGAAAAGCAGAGATCTGACCCCGTTCCAAGTTCACTTAAAATAATGGAGGCTATGCTGACGATCGCTCACAGACTTGCCAAACTCCGGTTAGCGAAGATTGGGAGCTCTTTCTCAAAAGTCTGGCATTGTACTCCCACGAAGGCAATGCAAATCCAAAGCCCACGGCAGTGTCAGGATGAAGAGACTGGGAATAATCTTCCCCTCAAACTATTTATTAATATTATTCTCAAACTATCCCTTAACTAATGCTTTCTAAAAGGTAATTTGGATCCTAAATGAGGATTGTGTACACACAGTTAAATAAGATGAACTATACCCATATCTACATATGTCCTGGATTTTCTCCCATGGACAAGTTTCTCTGAAACTCTGTCCTGGGGGAGCTGTAATGAAGATTCCCTGGTGACCTGCACCTGCCAGCTTGCAGCTGTCACCAGAAGCGGGAAGGGTACTCTCTGTCTATGAGAGGTAATCCTGCTACCTTATTATCAGTGGCTGACATACTGCCCCAAGAATTTAGACACACTACTTCGGACAAGATGCTTTGATAATGTCCTGTGCTCACCACGCACACCCGCCTCTCCACCCAGCAAATGAGCCGGGTCATTTCTTGAGTCTGAGAAAGGGCAGATGCAGAGGGCCCCTCGTGTTCCGAGAGCGGCAACAGATGCAGTGGGCCCCCTTCATGTTCCCGGCCTGCTTGGCTTCTATTCTTGGAAGGAGCCTCCCAGCATTACTTGCGGTTCCAAATTCCTTTCCAGAGTAAAGCTGGGACAACCTGGTGTTTTCAAACTCCAGAAAACATTTGTGGCAAATAAAAAAAAAGGAGAAAGAAGTAAAGCAAGTCGAAGAGAGGCTGCCAAGGCGACAATCTCCTGTCCAAGAATCTGGCTCTTCCCTAACTCTGTTCTAGTACTCTTTAGGGTGCTGCCCCAAGCACACCACAGAAGGCAAAAAAGAAGGCCATGGGCTATGAGGACAGACTCTTGCAGGAGCTAACGTCAAATCTTCTTCCATTGTCTTAGAAGGCAGTTGGGGCTATGCCTTCTAAACTGGGACCTCTGATGGACTTGGCAGAGCTGCTTACCACCAAGCCACCTAATATGTCTGCTGGAGCACACTTAGGAAGTGCCTCTTGTAGACTTCCGCTCAGGAGGTGGGAACGCAGCAACCCCAGTAGAAACCCCCTGTCACTTGCTCAGTTTGGATTACAAAGGACAAAACCACCTACTTACCCTGTAGTCAGTGATGAGTCCTGGAGAAAAGAGAAAGACAAAGAGCAGCCATTAGAGAGGGAGATGTAATAAGTGATGTCTTCTGGGGCAGACAAGAAACTACCCATGGACCGGCTAAGGCCATGCTTCCTTTGTGGCTCAAGGTAACAGATTCAAGGGAAGTCCCTGAGAGCAGGATGCCCTGGGCACATTTGGAAGGCTGCATTATTAATGGCACTGGTGATACAGAAAAATGCTTCAAATAATAAGCCAGGTGGGGGGATGTAGTTCACGGGTGTTGGCTGGCATCTGGTTTTGTGAATATACTCTTAGTCAAATTCCTCATCCTGGACTCAGTGTCCCCAGTTGGTCATGAAAAGGTGTTTTGTACTCTGGTGCCTAGAACCCTAGATCCCAGGACAGTGTGAAGAAGGCCAGTGGGGAGTTACAAATCAGTGTCCTAGACAGAGACTAGGGAGGAATGTTGAAAGGCTGTACAGCTGGGCACAATCTCCTCCATGAACACAGGCTAGGCAAAGCAGGCTACAGTTTGTAAGGGTCCCTACTTTTTAGGCAATAGTCACTACAGCATGGCCGTTTCTAATATACCCAGCATCCACTGCGCAGGAGGATTCGCATCCTATTTACAGGGCATCTAAAGCTGTTACCTGACTTCCATCCGGCCTCAGGAAAGTCTAGGTAAAAGTGGCTGTGTCGGGGGCCATGCATAGCAGTTTCAGTCTATCTTCTGAATAACTCTGAGACAGAGCTTGCATTTTACACGGGGTCCTCAGCTCCCACCCCACACTCTGACCTTTTCTTCGGAGCCTCTTGTCAGTAACGGAGCTATTAAACAAACCCAGAGGCGGTAGCGCGGTGTCAAAAATAACCCGATAGTGACTCACAAAGGCCCAAGGTACCTGGTAAGAGCTCCATGACTCATAAGTGACAATGAGGGGATGACATTTTCCTCCTCGGAGTGTTTATGTCTGAGCCATCTGATAGAGTCCCGCTAGCACATTCGGCTACTTTAATCAAGTTGTTGTGTGAAACCAAAGGAAATTGAAAAGGTGGTTCTGCCAGATGAGCCATCTCTCAAGTGCCGTCCACTCACTGGGGGGTCGTGGCTGCCATGTGGAAAGCTTCCATGGGTGAAAATCTGCTTCTTCGTGAGTCTGTTTCACTGGGGAGGAGTGAGGACTGGCCTCTGCGCCTGAGCTCCTTGTCCAATCACTTAGTGCCAGCAGAAGCAATGGCCGACTCGTCCCCTCACCCAGCAAGCTTCTATGGCTATGGCTGTATCCACACTGCGGACTGCTTAATGTGCCTCTCTAAACCCTCGTAATTTAATTCGGTGTGGGCAGCTTTTAAATGGAACATTAAAGCAATCAAATCAGGCAATGCTTAAAACTGTGAGAAATACAATATATTGACAATTGTGGTTTGAATGGCAAATGCCTCCCAAGGACTCATAGAGTTGACCACTTGGTCCCGAGCTGGTAGTGGTGTTTGGAGAGGTTATGGAACCTTTGGGAGGCAGAGCCTTCCTTGCCGGAGGAAGTACAAAACTGAGGGCAGGCTTTGTGGATTTATAGCTTGAGCCCACTTCCTATCCCCCCCCCCCTGCTCCTTATGGGGGGATGAAATGTGACGAGCTATCTTTCTGTTCCTGTTGAGCCTTGCCTGTTGTCAGGCCTTTTTCTCACCACCATAGACTCTCTCCCTCTGGAACTGTGAGCCACAGTTAACCCATTTCTCTTCTAAGTTTCTTTTGTTCGTGATATGTTCTCATGGTAACAGAAAAATAACTAACACAGAAATATTTGCATTTGGAAGGCTGAGTTAGAAAATCTAATTTAGCATTGATTCTTTTCTACTTTGCAAAATGGGTCTTTATTAACACAGATTATATGTGAAAAGCCTACTTAATGAGAGCAATCATTTTCCCTTTTCCGTCAACAGAAGCCAACATTTTCTGTTATATAAAAACCTCAGGCTGGAGATACAGGATCAGTTGGTAGAGGGTTTACTTAGCATGCAAGAAAACCTAGATTTGAGCCTCAGAATCATAAACTGGGTGTGGAGACACATTTCTGTAACCCCAACTCTAGGGGGGAAGTGTAGAGGCAAGACCATCCTTGGCTACACGGTGGAGTAGAACTACTTGTCAGGGAAATCTGGACTTCCACTCTCTTGGAGTTCCTCAGACCCAAGCCTACCCTGACTCATGATTTCGTACTGGGGGCTGTGGCCTACAAGGAAGGATAATAGTCACATAGAATGTAGTACTTCATGTTTTATAAGAATTCGGCTGCGTTGTTTACCAGGGTTTGATGAGGAGACACTGGCAGAACTTCCCCTCTCTCTCTTTGTCTCAGAGAGAGAACGTTCTGCAGTACTATGGCCCCTGCTATGATTTCAGCAGATCACAGCCTGCGGTGGTGCTATTGGGGGATGCTTCAGAGCCTCAAGAAGCAGGGCCTACCGGGCTGCATTTGGATCACTGAGGATGTACATTCAAAACGAATTGTGATCACCCACCGTTTTTCTCTTCCTCTACTCTCCCCTCTTCTCCCCACCTCTGATGGATGAATATGCCACAGTGAGCACTTACTTTACTATGGGATGCATTTATCTAATTATTCTTTAACAATAAAAACTCCGGAGTCAGATATGGGGTAAGAAGCTGAAAAATGAGAGAAGCGGTGGAATAGTGATCGATGATCTCTCTCTCTCTCTCTCTCTCTCTCTCTCTCTCTCTCTCTCTCTCTCAAGGCCTGGGGACTCTCTCTAAGTCCCACCCTACTACTTCCAGTGTCTCTCGTTCTGTCCTCGGTCCCCCAAAATCTCTCTGCTTAATTTCGATTCACTAGTTCCTAGCTCTGTCCTCTGATTCAAAGCAAATTTTATAGGCGGTTTTGAGAGCATCAGAACACAATCGAAATATCACAGAACAACTGTTTGTTCCTGCCAGGGTGTGCTTCTCTCACGAAGGCCCAACTCTACGGGGCTGTCTCGGACTTGAGCTTCTAGAAATATGAGTTAAGTGCCTCAGGCATCCCACAGTCGGAACAGGAGGCTCACTTATACAGTCATCGTGGCTCAAACACCTCATTGTGCCTGCTTTCTGTCATGGTCTCTGGAAAGGACATGGCTAAATTAGAGGCCACCCCCTGTAACTGTGGGCCTCCTGCTATGGCTTCTGAGAGAAGTCTGTGTGCACGTTCCCACTACTGTTCACGGCGTGCTGGTGCGGACACCGAGCCTCCTTAGCCACGGCGCCATCAGAGCCAGGCACAGAACACAGAACCAAATGCCGGAGAGTGCATTGGTGCACAGGCCCCCCGACTTAAGTTTTCGCTGTCTTTTCTCTCCATTCCCCTTCTCTACCCAGCCCTCTTCCTTGCCTCTTGTGACCGTCTTCGTGGTATTGATTGATGCTGTGGAACTCCTGTTTAGGATCGACAGCAGCCCCGTTACTATTGTGTTTTCTTTCTTGGAAGACTTGCCTGTGCCTGTACTGCGGCCAGGCCGGTGGCCGCTCTCCTCCTGTCCCTGCCCCCACACTGTGTAACTCGACGCTTCGAGGGTGAAAAGGAGCCTCTGCTAGAGAAATGCAGCCGCTGCCCTCAACACAGTGTAGGGAGAGTTGTGAGGGTAATACCGGGGCAGCATGGAACCCCTCAAGCCCCAAGGAAGGCGCATTGCCAGCGCAGCACGCAAGAACACAAAACCCTGACCAGGCAGCAGAGGTGGACAGGCCTCTCACCTGAGTCCTGATGGCTGTGCTTCAGATAAACAGGGTCCATTTTGAAGGCGCCTGTTAAGTCAGTTCTCTTTTTCACCCTGATTTGAAAGAACAAAAGACAGGGCCTCTAAATCACAGCAGGAATAAAAATATTCTAGAGACATTTGCACCCTTCCCTTTGGCTATCAGACTGTTAAGAACACCGATTGGAATTTCCCCAGGAATCTCGTGCTGGGAAAAGGAAAAGGATAGAAGCCAGGGCCAGCCAGAGGGTAACTTGTCTCCCAGAAACAGGTTTCACTGAGTTCTGAGGACTTGTCAGGCCACTTTTGTAGGGGGACAGTGGAGCCAGGGCCATGATGGGCTGGACCACACATTGACCAGGGCTGCTTAGTTATGCAGATCCCTTGCTCTTTAGTTAAACCTGATTTCCATGTCAGTACCCAGAAAAGGAGGGTGGAAGTGTCGCTGGGCCTCTTTTTGTTTCTCTTCGCAGTGTGGCACACTGAAGAAATCCTTTTTTTTTCTGTTTAACATTACTATGCCTCTTAATTGGCATATTGAGGGTAGGTGGGCAAGCCTAGCTTGTTAGAGCTGCCGGAGTCCAGGCTCTGGCCCTAACAACTCAGGGGGCACACCTTGCCGGACAGACAGCACCACACTGGGCTCTCCACTGTACTGGCTTCCATGGTCTCACATTTTGTATGGGGCCTTTGATTTCCAGCAATCGGTAGGGTTTCACTGTGGCTTTCTATGTGTGGATTTCAGCCCTGTTTTTTTTTTTGTTTTGTTTTTTTTTTTCTGCTATTGGTGATCAAGTCCAGGGCCTCGTTCATTCTAAGCAAGTGCTTTAATACAAACAGCTGGCTACACCACTAGCTCATCACTATGATTGGCCTTCATTTGCATTTCTGATAATGGATGGAATTGATTACTTTCTACTAAAGAGGCCTTGTGTTGGACACTGCATGTAAGCAGTACACATGTGCATCGCGCACACACACACAATATAAATTAATAACTAATAAGCAAGCAAATAAATAAATAAATCTTTAAAAAATACAAACTTAGGGCCAGGCATAGTGTCATGTGCCTTTAGTTTTGTCCTGCAGGGGTACTGAATTTTACCTAACGCCTTTCCTGAACCTGATGGGATAACTCTGTTTCTCATTTTTCTTTAGCATGACAAACGACGTTTTCAAATCTCCTAATGTTCTAACACACACACACGTGTGTGGGGTACACGCGGTCTGGTCCATTATGCTATTTTGTTAAGCACCACTGTGTCTTACTAACATCCTACTTAGAATTCAAACTTTTAAGTTTGCGGGGTTATCCTATGTTTTTCTTTCAGGGCTTCTCACCTAAATTTGGAATCGAGCCGAAACTAACATGGTGACATAAGAGACATTTGCTGTTCCCTATGAACTAATTGCATTTGTACTTGGAACGACAACCCCCCTGATAGACCGCAGAAGGGCCAAATTTGATTGCATTACAGACATAGTGTGCGAGTTTTCTATTTATTCTTAAGTCAGTTGTGGAGGGAAAAAAAAGTTTTCGTAGGATTGTATGTGTAGCTGTGGATGTTCTTGACATGACTTCTTCATTTGTGGTGCTGGGGAAGGAATCCAGGGCCTCCATGTGCTGACGGGGAGTCGGGGTTGGGCTGGAGGGAAGTGGGGGTGGGGTGGCAGTTACTGAATCCCAGCCCTTCTTTAATTTCTATTCATCTTTCCTAAGATCGTTTATCTAAGCAGACAGAACAGCAACCCGTATCTGACTTTGCTGGTCGTCCCTGCGGCTCTGATATGGAAGGGATGTTAAGGTCTGAGCAGACCATCTCAGACTTCCTTCCCCGTGAAGGAGCCAGAGCACCAAACGAATGGTAAAAAGCTTAGGCACAAAATAATGAATTCATTAAGAGACGTATTTACTGTGCCTGTAGTGATGGCCAGATCCAGAAACTTCCATTATCTTGTCTATTTCGATATTTGAAGAAATCAACCAAAGTATTTACGTTATGTTATGGGCAAGCCGTTGGAGAAGTCTCGTTGGAGGAAAGAGAGACGCTGCTGTTTTAAAGATTACACACAGAGCGCAAGACAAACAAACACAGAAATCCTACCTCAAACCAAACTATATTTGCTTCTTGTTTTAGTCAAATCTTAAACCGTATCTGTAAAAAATTATTAACCTGGGACTGCTGATCCGTGTCACATTTTGCAGGGTCTGAGGGTCAGGCACCTCAGAACTCTGGTGTTCGCTTACAGGTTTCCTGATGGCCTGTGCTGTGTTTTGACAGGGCAGATCACATTACTGCAATGATATCAGGGCTAGCAAAAGATTTCTTTCTGTTTAGCAGATAGATGTTCAGGACAGTGCAAAAGACCATTGAAAAAGTTCTCAGATTTCATCTTCTGAGTGACTCCCTGTCACCACCTTACGAGGCGCCATCTTCCCCTAAAGCCCTCTGCAAACACTCAGAAGGGAGCGCCCCCCTCCCCAGCATGCTCCACAGAACCCCTCCGTGAAGGCAGCTGGGCAGAGAAAGACAGGATGGGGATGTTATGTCTAGCTAGTGACCTTTTGCCTTCAGGCTGTACTTGCTGGGCTAAAATTCAGGGTCTTTTGTAGTGTTCAGAGAGAAAACACAGTCAACAACTGTTTGAACGAAAGTTGAAACAGAATGGCTGCCTAAGTCTGGCCCTCCCCTTCACCCAAACACAGCCCCTTTCTTCAGCTTCTTCTGGGCCCATGATGAATGACCCCGCTCGGTTCCCTGTGCACATCTCTGCATGGGTCTGTTAGATAACGCGCTGTTTCCTGTATCTGCTCCTCGGCGGCATGCCTCGAAGCGCAGAATTCTGTCTTACTCTTTACTGGGGCCTGCGTTTTAAGACACCAGTCCCCCCAGCCCTGATACAGATCGCTATGCGCCCTTTCATAAGAGAAAAACATTCCCCCCAGCGCCCCTAGCTCTCTCTACCTATCTCTCCGTCGCTCTGAAGGAATCTGTTTTGCTGCACAAGCTGGTTTCAAACTCCAGGCCTGACTGAAGTAAAAGCTCTTATCTCAACTTCCTGAGTAGCTGAGACGGTAGGTGCACGCCACCACGTATTTCTGGATTAAGCCTTAAGCCCTAGCTTCCTTGCCCATAAAACAGGGAGGCAATTCCTAACCCGCAGAGCTATTGAGAGGGTGAGATAAACTGTGAAGTGCTGGAGAAAGAGCAGGCATTGCTCAGAAGGTAAAACTCTTGAGCAAAGCACCCTTATTGCAGTGAATGTCTGACATGGGGTTGTTTGTGGCAAGCCCTTCATCACTTGGAGCAAGGACCGGAGGAGGGTAGAGGAATTCTGTCCATGCAGCCTGAGAACTCTGGTGTGTGCTGCTTCTTGGCAGAAGTCTGTTATTGTCATCCAACTTGACATTGCCTTTCTTCAAGACAAGGTTTGCTTTTCTGGGAACCTCGTACTTGCCTGGGTAGCTGACCCGTAGGGCTGTGTTGAATCTGAAAGCGTGTGCCCTGCCCAGGGATACTCAGCAGTAACCCCTCCTAACGAGGAGAACGACATTTTGAAAAGAAACACATGTCTAGAAAACCACCCATTTTTAAATGTAGTAGCTCATTTGAAACAAATTCAAAACCATCTTCCAACAAGATGATCTGCAACTCTTTCAACCAAATCTGAGCTAGGCGGTGGGTTTGTTCTACCTCAGGGCCTTTGCACAAACTTTTTGACTCCTGCCTGTCCTTTCCCTATTCAGAGGTCTGGTCAAATGTCACTTCCCCAAAGGGCCTTCTCCTGACCTCCCTATCATAAATAACCGACCAGGGAATGAAAGAGCCAATTCATGGTGTCCTGGGCACTTTTTCTTCCTCATGTCAGCTCCCAGGCCCTCATCACCCAAATATCTCTCCTCATCTTTCCCCAAGAATTCCCCTGATAGCATCCTAACCAAAGGCACTGAAGCCACCATTACCTCCATTTTATGTTCTGTCCCCCTCTATGTTATCTAGTTGGGTTTTTATTTTTTTAGCTTACACCAGTTATTATTTTATTTCCTGGCACTCCGTGGCTAAGAGCACTAGAGTATAAAACAATTTTGTTCTTGCTCTAACTTCATAATGCTCAGATTCAAGTGCAACTATATTGAAACAATGAATTTTCTTCTAGCTGCAATCTGAATGTTGACCGAGGTGATTAGAAGTTGTCGGAGACTTTGTGGTCACTAGGTCACGGTGGCGACCTTAATGGAATTACCAAATACCTCTCATAAAAGATCCTAGACAACCTCTCACCCCTTCCACTAGGGGTGGACACACTAAGAAGGGACTGTGTGTGAAGAAACGAGCCCTAAATAACTCTGATATACCGAGTCTACTGTGGCCTTAACCTTAGGCTTTCAACCTCCTCCACAACTGCCAGAAGTAAACTTGTTAGTAATCTACCGAGCCTGTAATATTTCGTTAGAGCGATGTAACTCTACTAACACGCCTGTGATGGTTTGGATACGAGTGCCTCCAAAGGCCCAGAGAGACTGCTCCTCAGCCTGTGGCAGTATTTGGAGTCGGTAGAGCCTTCCAGAGAGGAGGCCTAGCTGGAAATCTTCCAATGGTAAGCTGTGCTCTTTAAGGAAATCATAGGAGCCCAGGCCCTTCCTATCTCTTTGGTGTCTTGGCTGGCTGAGGCACAAAAAGTTTCTACACCATGTGTTTCCTCCATGATATGCTGTCTCACCACAAGCCACAAGGAATGGCACCTATTGACTGTAGACTGAAATCTCTGAAACTGTAAACCCAAACCTTTGTCTTCTTTCTACGTTCATTCGCTTCATTATTTTGTTCTAACAACAGAAGGCAGGATGGCCGAATGGGTAGAGGCGCTCCCCTACAGGCCTGGCAACCTGAGTTCTGTCCTCAAATTCCACAGGATGGCAGGAAATGGCAAACTCCTGAGTGTTGCCCTCTGACTTTTACACACATTCTAAGGCTTGTGCATGCCTGTATAAACAGACACACACACACACACACATACACACACACACACACACACACACACACACACACACACACACACACACACACACACCATACACTAAAATTAATAGATAAAATTTGTAGAAGGTTATTAAAATCTTGGGTAAAAAGACTGACAAAAATGAATTTGCTTTTTATAGCTGTTAAAGGATTGCAGATAAGCTAATAAAACAATAAACCGATTATCTGGTAAACTGGGGGACTTGACATTACTTAAATTGAGTGAGAGATGGGTTCCTTCCCATTTTAAGGTAAAGTATCATCCGTTTAATTACATTATACACTGAGTAATTTTGCAAAGCAAGCATATTGAAAACGTTAACCTTACTTGTTATATGAAAGTCAAACAAAGGTTTCCCCTCTGTTTCTATGGAGTAATTAATCAATTTCTCACTCTGATTTTGTTTTTTTTTTTTTTAGGAAGCAAGTTTTTACTGTCCCTACATCACCTCCAGACATTATTTCTTAAAGCGTCATTATGTGCTACAATATTATTTGATTTTTAAGCTTGTTTCTCTTACTTAAATATAGCCAAAGTGATTACTACTCTGTTACTAAGAATTTCCAGAGAGTTTTAAAGACATGGCTCTTTTATTTGTCCTCAGCAAGTACTTTTAAGCATTTAGGTTGTTTAAACTCAGAGCTAGTCAGAAAGACTGATGATAAAGCTAAGAATAAATACACAGAAGCAAAATAATTAAATATAAGTGCTGCAGTTCCCTTGGATTTGTTGTCCGCTCAGGAGCGATAAGTCAAACGGCAGGTCGGCTGTCTCCACTCTTCCCTCAAGCTAATCTGGGCAGGTCTGCTGTCCCCACTCTTCCCTCTAGCTAATCTGTTGCAACAATACATTCTAGATAAAAGTTTACAGCCCGAGTGAGGTTGAGCAAGAATTCCAACAGAGGTTCTTGAAATGGAAGTGACTGATGAACTAAGTGATTAGATGTGTTTTCTCTGCTCTCACCAGGGCCCTGGATGTGTTCTGGCAGGTAGGCCCCCCCATCTCTGCAGAGCAAGGGTCACCGCGGGCAATGAGTATCTGAACAACAAAGAAACTTACCACATGGCAGAGCAGTCAAAATTCACCAAAAGCCACTTGTGGGGATTAAAGTTAAAGGAATCTGCAAACTGCAGAGGAATAAGAACAAAAAAAAAAAAAAGAAAGAAAGAAAGAAAACAGTCACTGCTCTTTAGGGATAAAGCAAGACCCTGTGCCTTCTAAGAGTTCATTACATACACTAATATCACACACGATTCCCCAGTGCGAGCGTTCAAAGCCCTGGAAATCCAGAATATTTAATGTATAAGTACGATGTCCAGAAAAGACAGATTGGGCCTGCAAATACTTTATGCACACCATTTCTTCAACCACCCAAACTAGCAAAATCCACAGAATTTATGTATCATCGTGAGCCCAGGAAAGAGAAAAAAAATTGTAACTAAATCGACAGTGATTAGACATTCCCTTTTTTATTTAACTGAAGGCTCCTTTGCCAGCCAGACAACAAGATCCTACTTTCCATGTACTTAAGGGTTTTCTGCCTCTATTTGAAAGATGATGTCTAAGTTCCCTGAATTCCTGACAGTCCCCGGTTTCTTGACTGGGGGATCACAGCTAACAGCCGCAGCCTCACAGACCATGTTTTCAGGGCGAAAGTAGGTTTCAGCTACCGACAGCAGCTGACGGCTCCTGGGTTTCAGCTCTGCACACACAAACCCCAGAGCCTCACAAAGGCTGCTTTCTGCCTTTTCCCAAACGCAGGCCCCGGGTTCCCATGTGACTGATGAGAGGCATTGAGTCCTTCTGAATGTCAGGGATTTGGCCTCCGAGCTCAATTTAGATAGAAGCGAGGCTCAGTCTCGCCCAATTTCCTAAAGAGACATTTTTCAAACTTCCCAAGGCTTTGCGGTGGCTCCTCTTTATTTAATTCCAGGGACCCTCACGGAGGAGGCAGCAAAGCCCTAAGGGGCCTGATTGGTGTCAGCGATAGACTTGGGGCCAGCCAAGCAAGCTTCCATATGGACCCAAGCTGGAGGTGCCGATTCATTTCCTCCCAGGTTTCAGAAAAAGTAATTTTGAGAAGGAGACAGGAAATTACAGCAAGTTTCATTTGTTGATAAAAGGAAACAAAAGGTTAAAGAGGAGCATTGTTTGCTGGGGATTTTATTAGTTCCTCCGCTGGGGCTGATCTGTTTAAACTTCTTTCATTACGGTACAGTGATATTTTCCTCCCGCTGACAGAGAGGACGGCCCTTATCTGCAAGGGTCGGGCCACAGCAGGATATTGCAGCCGCTTATCTGACCACGGAGCAGCCAAGCCCTCAGCCAGGCAAGGAGAGAGCGGTACCACTAATGGAGGAAAAATTGCAGCGGCTCCTTGTCCCTATGAGTGCCGCGAAAGCTGTCTACTGTTGATAGGATCTGGCTGCGGTGCCCATCGCTGTGGTGGTCTGTCTGTCCCGCACCCCTCTGTGAAAGGCGAAACTTTGGAGTTGTCGGTTCAGGCCAAAGAAGAGCCCTGGCCGATCAGGAAACCCTAAACCTGGACTCAGCAGCCTTCGGCCTCGGCCTGACTCTGGGAAAGGAGACTCACGGCCCTTCTTCCCTCCACTAGGTTGAAGGACAAACGGGCTGAGTGTCCCTTATCTGAAATGCTTTTTTATATTTAAAAGTATTTGCACGTACAGAGTGAAGCTGATTAGCCATTGGCCCCGAAACTAAACATGAAATATAAGTGTCTGTTGGTTCAGCTTGGAGGTAGTTTTACTCAGTGTTTTTAAAATGTCGATGTATGAAATGAAGCTTCACGATATGGAATTTGCCTCTTTGGCATGAGTGCTTGGAAAGTTTCGGATTTTGGACGTTGGAGTTTGGCTTTGAAATGTCCACATATCATCAAGATTAGTGTTCATTTCTGAGACCCAAACACCCACAAAGCGAGCTGTGGGACATGAAAGGGGTTTGGCATCAGAATCACAGTATCAGAACTTCCCACATGTTAACGCACCCCTCAGTCCTTGGTGGTTTCAACCTCTTTCTGCTTCCTAGGATGGATCTAAGTTTAGCATGTGAGAAACACTCAATAAGGAATTACTGGCTGCCTGTGCGAACGAGTGAGTGCCGCACAGAGAGAAACCACAGCGCGATTTTGTTCATTAAGCAGGAAGGCTAGAGATTATTCTCTCCAAAGATGGGACAATTTGTATTCCGTACCTTTGATGCTCGCTTTTCTGTTATTACAGTCTTATGAGAATCCAAAGTAGTAATTAGAAAATTGATGGGCAAGCCTGATGTGCAAGCAGAAAGAGGCTTAGAGGTAGTTTCCTCAAGCCCTGGTGGAAAGTAGTGAAAACATCTAATGCATGCTCACTTGCTTAAGCAGCAAACTCGTCTTAAACCCTCTAAGTGTGATTAGCACAGCCCCTCCTTAGGAGAAACCCAGGAGGAAATCCATTTTGCGCGTGAGAAGAGGGTACCTGAACTGCCCAAGGTCACATGGTGATTCCAATCCAGGCTAAAGCCTGTGTGCTGATTCTGCTTCCCTTAGAAGGTGGGCTCTCAAGAAACCACGTCTTCCACGAAGAAAGCAATTTTTTCCTGGCTAAGGCACTGGCTCTTCTATTTTAGTATCGCCTTCCTTGGACACACTTCTACACAAGGCCTCTTGAGGCTCTTTAGTGCATTCATCTGCTAGTTGCCAGGTAGAAAAGTTTCCTATCCTGTGGACTGCCAAACAGGAATTCTGCATGAGTCTGGAACACTATGGGTGATACCTGTGGTAAGTCTGCCCTGATTTATGTTCTGCAGTCCTGTGGAGAGAAGAGTCCTAGCTAACTGTTTTGATTACACTTCTCAAGGAAAAGTTTCATCTGATAGGAAAGGACACATTTTGCGATTTTTCAGTGCATTGGTGACTTTCTATGGGATCTTGACAAAGGAGACCGTCTTGCTCAGGTATACGAGAAGAATGTGAACAACACATTGAGCCATATTGGTGGGAGTTGCAAGTTGACGGTTTGAATTATTGTTTGGGTGGGATGCGTAGGAATTTTATTTTGCTCAGAAATATTTTTTTTCATAGCTTTATAAGCCTAAGTCTAACCTATGGTACACAGCTCTGTCCAGAACTTGTAGCAACTGGGAAATAGTTGTCAGTCTCGGGAAAGCTTCAAAAGACAGACTGCGTGACTAGAATGTCCCTAGCCCCTTTCCTGAGGAAGTGTAATTTCTTTTTATTAAGTTAGTTTTCACTTTTAAATTATGTGTGTGGGGGGAGGCATGGGCTAGATACATGTGACCCAGGTGTGCACAGGCTAGAGACATCAAATCTCCTAGCAGTGCAGTTATGGGAGTGGGAGTAGATGCTGGAAATCAAACTCAGGTCCTCCGCGAGAACAGTACGTACTTGGAATCACTGATTCACTTCTCCAGCTCCCTGGGGAGATGTAATTTCTAATAACCATTGCAGTTGGCTAGAAAGTAGTTTGCTAAAAGAAACCAAAGCAGTAAGAGTTGGGGTGTCCAATTCTTACAAAAGCAGAATTCACTGATAACACATTGAGTTTTTTTTTTTTTTTTAATGATCTTGAGTAGCAGTGCTGCTCAGTGGCTGAATACTTGCCAGGTACACAGGAGGCCCCTGGGCTTGATTCCCAGTGCAAAAAGTCAAAATAAAAGACCTTGTTAAACAGCTTAAGGCATACTCACCTCCACGCCATTCAGAAGATACCTGAACTCAGGACAGATAAAGGCGCTGCCCGCATAAGCAGCATCAATGTGTAGCCACATGCCCTCCAGGTTGCCTAATGGTCAGAAGCAAATGGTGAGATCACACTTGGACACACCCCCACCTCATGCAGAGCAAGAAATGCCTATCTAGAGTCTAGCAAACCTCTTATGTATAGCATATCAATAGTATTTGTGGGACAAATAGCTGGCCCCTCCCATCAGGAGGCTGTACAACTGATGGCAGAGATGCTTGCCCAGAGAAGCTGTCAGAAAGTGGTGTGTGTGTGGGGGGGAGAGGTGTAAATCTTTTATCCCATCATTTGGGAGGAGGGGTAGATCTCTGTGAGTGAGTTCAAGACCAGCCTGGTCCACAGAGCAAGTTCCAAGGCAGCCAGGACTGTTACACAGAGAAACCCTGTCTTGAAAAAAAAAACAATGAAAGAAAAAATGGAAGGAAAAAAAGAAAGAAAGAAAAGAAAGCAAGCAGAGGGAAACACAAGCAACCACCCAGTAGTGGAGAGCAGAGCCCAGCACATGGCACCCCTACTGTGTTTACCTCCTCAGCTGGAGTGTCTTTCCTCATTGGATTCACTAACCCTTCTCAAGGCCTCCTTTGAGAAATATCCTTCACGGAAAGTTGAACACATAATCCCTACTCTGATGGCCTTGGTTGTCAGTTTGAGCAGATATTTGGAATCACCAGGAAGACCAAGCTCTTGGCATGCCTGTGAGACCATGTCTAGGGAGCACTAACTGAGGATGCAAAGAGCCATATGTAGAAAGGAGGTGGTACCTTCCATTGTGTAGGTCTCATAGAAAGAGGAAAAACACTGTCACCTCCTTGCCTCCGTTGCTGTCTCCTAACTAGTCACTAGTTAGCTAGTCATTTATTGCTGGGGCTGTTGTCTGCTGACTTCACACCACAGTTTCCTCTCCCCTCCCCTATGGACTCAATACCAGAAACTTTCCGGGTATCTCCAAGCTTACAGCACTGAACTGGAACTCCTGAAGCATCTACGCTCTGGGTTCCTGAGCAGTGACTGGGGTCCTTGTGTCTCTTTCTACATGGTGGCAGCTGCTGTAGATAACCTAATTCATCCTATTTTTATAGCACATATATGTATATATGTGTGAATAGGATATATGTGTATGTAATCTATCGGTTCCATTCCTCTGGAGAACTCTGCAAACCCATACACTGACATTGATCTGCCTCCTCTATGCCTATCACCAAGTTAGGTAATTTATCTTACACTGTCTTAAACTACCCTTGGAGCTGCGTGGTGGTGGCGCACACCTTTAATCCCAGCACTCGGGAGGCAGAGGCAGGTGGATCTTTGTGAGATCGAGGCCAGCCTGGTCTACAAGAGCTAGTTCCAGGACAAGCTCCAAAGCTACAGAGAAACCCTGTCTTGAAAAACCAAAAAAACAAACAAACAACAACAACAACAAAAAACTAACCTTGGCCCTTGTCATAAATGGCTTATGTTTCCTAACTGAATCAGTCACTTTCATAGTCAGTTGCTATGAAAAATACCATAACAAAAGCAATTAAAAGTGTGGTGGTGGCAGCAGCGCACACCATTAATCCCAGCACTCAGGAGGTATGGACAGGCGGATCTCTGTGAGTTCAGAGCAAGTTCCAGGCCTGGCTCCATAGCTACTGAGAAACCCTGTCTTGAAAAAACAACCAAGTCAAAAACAAACAAAAACAAAAGCAATTTAAGGGAAGATGGTTTACAGTTCAAGGTAGGATAGTTCTTACAGCATGTGTTTGAAGCAGGTCATCCTGTTCAGTCTATGATCAAACCTCAGAAAATGATGAAGACTTGTCCTCAGCTAGCTTTCTACTTTTTATGCAGTATAAGTTCCTAGCCCAGTGAATTGTGTTACCACTTTTAGGGTGGGTATTTCCACTCAGTTAACCTACTCCAGATAATCCTCCAAAGGTCTAGCCAGAGGCTAACCTAATCTGAAAAAAGGTACAGGTGTGCCTGAAAGCTTGTCTCCTAGTGATTCTAGACCCCAACAAATTGACAGTCAACACTAACCTTCACTGCAATCACACCTAGAGGGCTTTCTCTGCAAGCATGCTCTCCAATATGTATGTATCTTTGCTCACTGCTCTGCAGAGTTTGTCCGCACCCATCCATCCTCCTAACCTAAACTTCATTCTTTCACAAGCAAATGAAGGTAAGGGTGGTACCTATAGCTTTGAGTACACACTAGATAATACTCCTACTTTGCCTATACTATCACTTAGAAGTCAGTGAAAAAAACATAATACTGCATACCTTTAATCCTAGCACTTGGGAGGCAGAGGCAGTTGGGTCTCTGTGAGTTCAAGGCCAACCTGATCTACAATGAGAGCTCCAGGACAGTCAGGGCTATCACACAGAAAAACCAAAAGTTAAAAAAAAAAGAAAGAAAGAAAGAAAGAAAGAAAGAAAGAAAGAAAGAAAAAAGAAGATGAAAAAGAAAAGAAACAAAAATTGGTTTTCATTGTTGCACTGCAATTTTTATACAAATTAAGACTCAGGAAATAAAGAAATCTCACATGTCTCAGGAAGTTCCTGAAACTTATAAGATTTACAAGACCCCCTACCCCATATTATATAAACAATGGCTATATAATTATATAAACATAAATAATGGCTACTAGGGAAAGGAGACTGGCCAGCAATGCTGCCTACATGCTCTGCAGGGAGCTCCAGGGTGCAGCTTCTGTGAGATATCACCCAGACTCGTGTGGGCTTTTCAGTGATGTAGCCACCCTTGAGTCATCCATGTTCCTCTGAGTAACCCCTCACCCAAACTCCCGTAAATAACCCCAATAAAGTCAATGGTTCACCAAGTTGGACTTTTGTGGGCTAATTTGGTCTTTCATTGGTTTCCTTTCTGGGATGAGTAATGCTTTCTATCTTTCTAGGAAAACTCATACAACATGAAAAATAGCCCAGTCACCAAGTACAGTCACGAGGTGGGTAAGACCTAAAGGTTGAGACTACAGAGAGAGTAGTAGGCAGCCATTCCTGCACAGGCCAAGATACTGATGTCCTTATATTTATACAAAATGATGGATCCACCACTGATTTTTTTTTCATACATGATGACCATTATTGTGTGTGCTGCGAGGAAAAATGAGTCACTCTGAACTCTGCTGATAAAAGAGGTAAAAGACATTCCAAAGCTTTGATTCAGTTTTCTCTTCAAACTAAGACTCTTAGGAAATCAAGGTCAGATGAATTATAGGCGTTGTGGCTACCACTATGCCAGAACACGGGATTTAAAAACCAAGGTACGAGGAGAAACTCAGTCATCAGAAGCAAGGGTGAAGGTGTCGGTCTCAGCAGCTGCTCACATGACCTCAGTTAGTTGGATGAAGCAAGAGACAAAGCCCTTAGGATAACACAAGACTCTCCCTGGGGAACAGCGGGATCATGACGGATGGTCATCACAGCCATTACTTAGATTAGCTGTGAAGCCAGAAGAACTCTATACTCCTTTGTAAGACAAGACATGCTGTAATTTGAATGTCCGTTAAATCAAGCTGAGGATATTACCTTTTGGGAAGTGACCAGATTATCATGGTGGAATTCAGTTAACACCCTTGTAAAGGAGACACCGGAGAGACTGCCATATCTTCTACCACAGGAGCACACATAGAAGGTGCCACCCATTAGCCAGGGTATGAGCTCTCTCCGGGCATCAGATCCACCAGTGCTTTGATGCTGCATTTTCACGCACCAGGAATTTAAATAATGAATCCTGTTATTTACAGCCCCTGGGTGTGTGGACTAAAACAAGATGATTCCGTGTTTTCCAGGGGTGCCACTTGGGTCCCACTATCTGTAGCATTTGCTTTTTTTTTTTAGCTCAGGTCCTCTAGCAGAGTTTCACTGACGCCACACTGTTCGTGTTTAGTTCAGGTTGTTGAATGAAAGAGTAAAATCAGCTGGAAAGTCTGCATGGGCCCACAGTAAGAAACACTCATACAGCCGGGCAGTGGTGGCGCACGCCTTTAATCCCAGCACTCGGGAGGCAGAGGCAGGCGGATCTCTGTGAGTTCGAGGCCAGCCTGGTCTACAAGAGCTAGTTCCAGGACAGGCTCCAAAGCTACACAGAGAACCCTGTCTTGAAAAACAAACAAACAAACAAACAAACAAAAAAGAAACAATTATACCATGGCATAGGGAAGATAAGGGTCGGGAAGGACATTTAGGTGTCTCTCTCTCACCCCTCTGTTGCTCCCCACATATCCTCCACCCTTGAGATAAAGGCATACTGGGGTAAGCCAGCTAGACCTTGAAAAGAAAGCAGGTCATTCAGCTGCATTCCTGTATCTCAGAGTTTGTTTCATAGCACCCAGATGAGGGACAGCTCAGTCGGAGTCTCACCAGCTAAGGGACGAACAGCTAAGGCCACCCTAGAAAGCTTTTGGTACACTTCACCATTAAACCCGGTTCAGTAGGTAGAAAAAGACACAAGGGAGCACTTCAAGACTCTGTCCGATGTGTCTCCTTGGCTGATTTTAATCCCTGTCTTCAACCATCCCTGTGAACTAGTTCTCAGTAAGTTTAGAGTCCTCTACCAGGAGTCCTGAAGCTGTAGCAACTGTCTGAACGGGGTTCTCAGACACAAGGACTACCTTGTGGAGACTGTCTTCTTCATGTGGATTAGCTCTAAACTCCAACAAAAAATAACTCTCAAGTGTTCCTGAGATGCATCTATATGGAGACTGGAGAGATAAATAGGTGGTTAAGAGCACTGACTGCTCTTCCAGAAATCCTGAGTTCCCAGCAACCCCATGGTGGCTCCCAACCATCTATAGTGGGATCTGATGCCCTCTTCAGGCATGCAGGTATATATGCAGACAGAGCACTCATATATAAAAAGTACATAAACAAATAAAACTAAAGAAGGAAAAAGAGGAGGAG
>NC_022027.1:10985923-10988848 GCF_000317375.1 Microtus ochrogaster
GAAGGAAAAGCAGCAGCTATTTCTATATGGGCTTCTCCTAGCCCTATGAGGAAGTGAGATGGGATTGATACTGCCTCTGTGTTCTACATGATTGGCTGATCCAGCCCCGTCATCCAGGCCCTTCCTACACATGTAGGAATTATGTAGGTGCAGTATGAACACACACACCAGCTAGATATAGGGAGTTACACATGTCAGGCATATTAGCACTGAGGTCACACCACCTTTAGCTTCTGCAGCTCTTGGCTTCCTCCTCCCACTAGAACCTATTTTCTAAGAGGCCACCTCAGTTTGCAGAAGCCAGGCCAGGCTGGCCATGGTGCACAGCCTACTTACAGCCCTTCTGGCCCTCAAGATGAAGCTATGGCAGGCTGTAATACATCCCTCCCTTCCCAATTCCCTGAGACTGCCTATCTTCCTCAGCCAGACCCCTTCCTCACTGTCCCCAAGTGTGTACCCAGCTTCTAAGGCTCCCATCTATCCATCTGCTATAACCTAACCTCTTCTTAATTGACACCTCCTATGGCAATTGATCCATCCAAGTGAACTAATGTCACCATCCTCTCTGGGGTACCATTTTCAAAGGGGCTAAAAAGAGCCCGAGTTTCCTGAAGCAGAAGCTGGAAGAAAGTCATTTTCTGAGAGATGGTGAGTGGAGAACTCGGTGTTGTCGTGACTAGGTTATTGTAACCAATAGGACAAGGCCAGCTGGGAACACAGTGCTTGGTGGTGAAGCATGCTAATTAATGATAGCTAAATAAAAGGCTGGAGAGATGGATCAGCAGTTAAGAGCACTAACTCTTCTTCCAGAGGTCCTGAGTTCAATTCCCAGCAACCACATGGTGGCTCACAACCATCTGTAATGAGATCTGGTGCCCTCTTTTGGGATGCAGGTACACATGCAGGCAGAATACTGTATACATAATAAATAAATCTTTAAAAAAAATAAATAAAAGGCACCGGTTTAGAGACAGTGGGTTCCAAAGGTCTTAACTATAAGACACGACCACTGGTTATTAATATTGCCCTCCAGTATGAACACTGGCCATGCATGAAAGGGCTTGGTGTTGGCCTTGTCAACACCCCCGACATTGTCCCCAGAGCAATCTCTGGGATTGAACCCAAACCAGCAAAGCACACATCAGGCTCTGCCACAGCCCCAGACCAGCCTGACAGAGGGAGCTGCAGGACAGCAGGGCAGCCTGAGCTGTAATCACCCAGCACTGTGAGGGCTCATGGCAAGGGCCACCTGCTGGCTGTCATCTTCCTGCTCCTGTGGGGAGCCAGATTGAGTTCAGGGATAGCAGCCCTGTAGGCTCGAGCTGGCAGAAGACTTCAGTGCTTTAAATCCGATAGCCCTGGGGAATGACATCAGCCGGCTGTTGGCCAGGACATTCAGTCCTTGGCCTGACATCTGAGTCAGAGGACTTCGACTAGCTTGGCTGAGCTTGTGAAGGTCTGCAGCTAACGAGGCCCACAGTACAGCCATAGCTGGGGATGGCCAGCTAGTTCAGTGTGTTCTCAGCCTGCTGTGTGTGGCTGTCTTTAGCCAGTAATAATCACAGCTGTGCCATAGCTCATCACAGGTGGGGCCAAATTCCGAGTGAATGGCAAGGCTGTGTTTACCCCACTTTTTCATGGTTGGTGATTAGCCTCACGGTCCTGGTGGTACAAGCATGTTCCACACGGAGTCCATGCCTTTCATACAGCCCATTGTCTGCTTGAACTCCCCTGAGCTGCGCTATGAAGGAAATACTGTTTTACCATTATGAGAGCCGTTTTTCTTTCCAATTTTTAGATAGGGGAAAAGGAAGGTCAGGATTTAAGACATGCAGCTGTAAGCTATAAGCTCCTCTGCTGCTTAAGGTCATGGCCAGCCCCCACCACCACCACATCAGAGTGCCTGAGCTACCTCCATCCCTGTCTCCCGCTAGCCAGGGAATAATGACCCAGGGGGGAAGAACCCAATCCTGAGAAGAGACCACAAGCAAATGGGGTTAGGAGAGGTGGGAAACGTGCTTGGCCCACACAGGCTGACAAAGAAGCCAGATGCCAAGCAGGTGGCGTGATGTCTGGCACCAGTCAAAGGACTGAGGTCAGAGAGCTTGCTAGGGACAGCTCCACCCGAGCCTTCACATCCCCCAAGGACAGAGAGGAGTGAATTTCATGAGCTGATATATCCTTGGTGCCATAGAATGAGTTCCAAGGCCTGCTGAGTTCCCAGCGCGCACATCAAAGGTGAAACTCTAGAAACACAGGCGTTTATTCCTTTTGCAGCTAGCACAGAATTCTAGTCTCAATGGGGAAAGACAGAATGTCCTGATTGAGGGAGGAAGGAGAAGAGCACGGGCTCTGGAAATTATCTGAAATGGAGCATTCTCTGCAGAAGTTTAGCTTGACAGTATTGATTTGCTAAATCAATACTAAGAGCCGCATGCTGCTTAATGTCGGGCAGTCTGAGAAATGTATCATTCCTCAAGGTGGCCATTGGGGAAGCTTCGCAGAGTGTGCTTGTACACACCCGGGGTATAGCCTATGCCATCCTAACTGGTGTTTACCCTCACTGAAAACGTTACTGCACATCACAATAATGTATTTATTTGTTTTATTTATTTATTGGTTTGGTTTTTTTAAGACAGGGTTTCTCTATGTAGCCCTGGATGTCCTGGATGTTGCTCTGTAGAGCAGGCTGGCCTCAAACTCAGAGATCTGCCTGCCTCTGCTGTCTTAATGCTGGGATTAAAGGTGTGCGCCACCACTGCCTGGTTTACAATAATTTACTTTCTTTAAAAAAATAAAAATGCAACAGGCAATGGTGGTGCACACACCTTTAATCCCAGCATTCGGGAGGCAGAGGCAAACAGATGTCTGTGAGTTCAAGGCCAGCCTGCTCTACAGAACAAGTACCAGGACAGGATCCAAAGC
>NC_022027.1:10989183-11006601 GCF_000317375.1 Microtus ochrogaster
GTGGCTCACACTTTTAATCCCAGTACTCAGGAAGCAGAACCAGGTGGATCTCTGCGTTTGAGGCCAGCCTGGTCTACAGAACAAGTGCCAGGACAGCCAAGGCTACACAGAGAAACCCTGTCTAGAAAAGCCAAAAACCAAAACAAATAAAAAGGGGGGGGCATGACAAAAGACTGGATTCAAACAACACATGCCATATGAATGCCATGAACACACAGGACCTTCATGTTGGGGTGATTGCTCCAAATATTGAGGCGTTTAGTTTCCTCAGCATGGCCACCATTCCCTAAGCATTATATTCCCACAAAGTACTTGGACATTTTCTCCCTTCCAAATAGTATGTTGGTATTGTTAAGCTCAGCTGTTGTGCAATTAGTTCAAACTCTGAGTTTGTAATTTAAGTCAATGGGGTTACATTATTGTAAACAGAGGATGAGGCGCGCAAATCAAGATGATTAGAATTAATGAGGAGGAGCACAGCCCGGAGTGAAAGGGTGGCTAAATCCTCTCCTCCGTGGGAAGAATACTTTTCAAAAACAAACAAAAACAAAAACCTGAATCCGATACTTACAGATGGGTCCCACTTCTAGGAGATTGTCAAAAGAGCAGCAAGATGTGGTCCCCAGTGTAGCAACCACCTAGGAAGTGATAAAACAATCATTTTAGCTCCCATGTTGCCATTTTTATAACCCAGCCCCGCTTCCACAGCCATTGCTAGTGGATAGCCCAGGCACAATGTTAATGAATGTTTATGTGGAGATGGAAACCCATGAATCTGTGTTTAATCTTTTGGTTAAAGTATTTTAGCAGAAAAAGAGAGCAAACCTATGAACAACATTCTCATCTGTGGACTGGGGAGATGGCTCTGTGAAAGCAAAAGACCTGAGTTCAAATTCCTTGCTTCCAAATAAAACCTAGGGATGGCCCCGCGTGCTTGTAACTCCAGCATCAGGAGACAGACACCAGTGGATACTGGGGACTTTCTAGTCAGTTGACTTGGCCAAAACAGTGGGCTTCATGTTCAGTGAGAGATCCTACCTAAAAAAATAATACAAGCGCTGGAGAGGGGGGTCAGCAGTTAAGAGCACTTGCTGCTCTTATAGAAGACACGGGTTTGAGTCCCAGTGATTCCCAGAACCCACATGGCTGCTCACAATCGTCCATAACTCCAGTTTCAGGGGATCCAGTGGGCACCATGGGCACCAGGCCACACATGACGCACATACATATATGGAGGCAAAACATTCACATCATATGTATATGTATATGTATATGTATATGTATATGTATATGTATATGTATATGTATATGTATAGTGAGTGTTTTAAACATAATGTATGTGAATACATATATATGTATACTATGTGGTGTGGAAAGTCCTTCTGTATATGTGTTCCTTTTATTGGCTAATGAATAAAGAAACTGCTTGGATCTCTGACAGGGCAGAACAGAGCTAGGAAGGGAAAACTAAATTGAATGCTGGGAGAAAGAAGGCAGAGTCAGAGAGACACCATGGAACTGCCATGGAGCCGCCAAAGGGGAAAGACATGAGCTGCTAGGCCACTAAGTTTGTGGCAAAATATAAAATAATAGAAATGAGTTAACCAAAGATATAAGAGCTAGCTAGCAATATGCTTACATGATTGGTAAAGCAGCGATTTAAATAATATTGTTTCTGTGTGATTATTTCAGGTCTAAGCGACCAGAAACGAATGAGCAGTCTCCCCCAACAACTATTATTCTATATACTTTTTTGGTTTTTGAGATAAATAAGAAAAATAAATAAAATTCATTGGTTCACTACTTTGGATTTTGATAATGTTCTTTCTTTGATCTGTCATGGGTTCCCAATCAAGAGTGAGTAGATGCTTGTTCAAGTGTCCCCATAAATAGTTACACACACACCACACACACACACACTCAACCATAAATATACACCAGTCTGAGCTCTGCCCTATGAGGCTAGGAAGTGCTGATTTTAGCGGATGAACCCACATTTGTCCTATAAAAGGTTTTCAGGGAATGGTTCCTTGAATAGAGATGAAGGAATTCAGTCATGTGAATTCCTATGTGTTACTTCATCAGCTTTACCTACTAGAGATAAGAACATAGTTCCCATAGAATCAAGAGTTTAGATATTTTTCACCTATTTTTGGTGTGTGTCTGAGTGTGCGTGTATGTATACAAAGCACAGAGCAAGCACATCAGAGGTGACACACACTGAGGCCAGCTGGGGTGTGTGGAGGTGTGGACCCACACATCAGAACATTGTTCAAGAGTGTGCCTCAATGTCCTTACTCTGGGACTTTTCTTATCCAGAATTCCATTGTTCTCAAAGATTTGCTTCAGGACTGGAGAGATGGCTCAGTGGTTAAGAGTACTGACTGCTCTTCCAGAGGACCTGGGGTCAATTCCCAGGCCCCACATGGCAGCTAACAACTGTCTGTAACTCCAAGATCTGACACCATCACACAGAGATACATGCAGGCAAAATACCAATGTATGTAAAATATAAATAAATTATATTTTTAAAAAAAAATCAAAGATTTGCTTCAACCTTCAAAAGCTCCGTGAGAAAGTTCTACTGGTGCTGGCTGTGACGCTGAAGTGTTCTGAGAAAACATGGAGTACTGTGAGTCATGCAATGTGAAATAAAACCTGGAATTCACTGTAGAATCCATCCTCTCAGTACCTTGTGCTGCTGGTACCCATGGTGTTCATTTGTGTGACTGTCTCTTTTTCTAGGCCCACAATGTTCTTAAAACCAGGTCTTTACGTTGGTGGGAATTTGTACCTTGCTAGACCTGGAATGGATGCTAAAATGTATTTGCTGAACTGATACGTTCCAAATGACAAGAAAAAGTCTTGTTTATGAAAGCCAAGGGCCAGCTGGATTCATAGAGGCCCTGCTGTCGGGAGAGTGAACTTTCTCCTCAGGCTTGACGGAAACATGAAATTTCGTGCACCCTTGTGTTCAGCACACGTCAAATGTCAAGGGTACATAACTGTTCAAGTCTCTCCAGAAATAGTGTCACAAAAAGCTATTTGAACAAAGTTTGCACCCTTGTGTCAAGTCCCCTGCTCCAATAATATCAGCTACACCGCAGGACCCAAGTGTTACTTCGGCAGATCAGAAATTCAGGCATAGTTATCTGGAATGGCCTTTCTGGCTCCATTACACAGATGACCACCTCTTTTTGTTCTGAAAGCCAAACCTACCTCTCGGCAAGATTCTACTGTCTTGCCAGGTAACCCGGCATCTGTGGGTCACTCACCGGACTGCCTGGGCCCTGCTACTCACAGAGAGGCCTGGGCTGGTGGAGATACTTGGCACTATTTCTCCTGGGTAGTACCTTTGAGTACTACGGGGGACTGACTACCAGGGACCAGAGTTTTTCTGTCTCCAGTTGTAGGAGAGAGGCAAGGCAGGTGCTGGCTAGTCTCTGACAGCCTCTCTCTATCAGTCATCTGTAGCCACAAAGATCAGCTCCTAACAGACCTGGCCTCAGGCTTAGCAGAGGCAAGCATTTAAATACAGGCTTTGCAATTATGTGTGTCTCTGGTGACTCAGCAGATGATGAAGTCACCCCCCTGAAGGTAGTTTGTTATCTTATTCACAGCCCCAGGGAAGAAGAGCCTGTTGTATTGTGGGGTGGACTATAGGGAACCCGTGCAGAAACTCCAGGACCTGTTGGAGGGGGGGGCATGCAGCCTTTCCCTTGGTGCTCATGGGAAGTTGCAGTCAAGGCAGGCAAAGAGAAGCTGCTTTGACTAATTTTTAGAGGCTCAGGCTGCCTTTAATTATTCGGAACCTGGCTGTTTCAGAGGTAAACAGGAAGACAACACCCTGAAGAAAGAACCTCACTGAGGCTCTTCCTTGGCTAGTGCGCATATAAATAGCATATGAATATTGGATTTGCCACTCCATCTTTGATTCAGAAGAGGAAGGCTCTCTAGGGACAGAAAAGCAATAAAGGCTGTGAGCGGTGACACAGGCTGCTATTCTAGCTTTTAGGGGTGGAGGCAGTGACATCTCAAGTTTGAGGTCAGTTTGGACTATGTAGGAAAACCATCTCAGGGCAGGGAAGAGAGCTCAGCAAGTAAAGATTCTTGCCACCCAGCTTGATGACCTAGGCTTGGTTTCCGGGACCCATGTGGTGGAAGGAGAGAGTTGCTTCCTCCAAGTTATCCTCTGGCCTCCACATATACAAAAAACAAATGCCTTTCTTTCTTTCTTTCTTTCTTTCTTTCTTTCTTTCTTTCTTTCTTTCTTTCTTTCTTTTCTTCTTTCTTTCTTTCTTTACAAAAAACAAAAACAAAAATCAAATAAGAGAGAGAAAGAGAGCCCTGGGTATGAAGCTCAGTTGTATTGCCTTGCTGGACTGCTTGCCAGGCCCCATCTTCCTCACTCAATGTAAAATAATGGACACAGGACTTGTCCAGTGTGCAAGATACTAGTGGGCTTCCAAGCTCTCTGTTTCCAGGCTTTCCTGGAGCCTCAGACTCCTCTAAATCTCAACCTGGTGTCTTCACTTGATGCATTCAACCTTCTCCACCCTTGCCTCATTCAACCTGGAGCCTCAGACTCCTCTAAATCTCAACCTGGTGTCTTCACTTGATGCATTCAACCTTCTCCACCCTTGTCTCATTTGTACAAGATGAGTCACGCCGTGAGCCTCAGGCACACACGTGTGGCTTTTCTCTGGTATCTGTAACCTCATCCTGATATCTAACTGAATATTAAAATGCCTTGCTTTAGGTACCTGGATAGCTAGGTCAGTTCATCATAGGACTTTTAAAATGCTTCATCTGTGTTATTCTGGGTAAAACTGCAGTTTCAGTAAAAACAGATTGACTCAAGACATTAATAGTGCGCTATCGCCTCCATTTGTGTCTCTTAGAGAGGACATGACTGCCATGTAGCAATTGCTGAAGCTTCATCTCATTTTCTCATCTAAACACTAATTGGCCTAAGTACAATAATTTCTGCTGTTAAATTCAGACACGCTAAACATTTGCTTGTTAAAATCAGCTTTTATCTATTACTGGGTGCACAAAGAATACAGAGGATGATTTCTGCCAAATATGATTACTGCTTATCGCCTGAGATGAGCTTTTGGTCAACATAAATGTTCGTTCTTTGATATGCACACAAAGTATTGATTTATTTATAATGAGCTTGAAACAACGGCGCACAAACAATCACATTCTGGAAGGAGCCTTGCTGGAGAATAAGAAATGAGTGACTGTTTTTAAGGCTTCGCTGGTGAAGTCTGGTTGCTCTGAGTGTCTCCTGAGTAGATCATCACAATGGCCCATCCAAGAGTGCGTGGCCAGGGGCAGATCAATGGTGATACCACTAGCCACACCTTTGGAACACAGTGGTCCCGAGTGCTTGCCACAGACCCCTGTCCACTTGAACTGCGGAGGAGTTGTGAATGGGCAGGGAGACCTAAGATGGCGAGGCATCAGGGGGCTGCATGGACAGTGTTCTAATAGCTTGTCCGCGTGCCACAGAGCTACAAGTCAGCCTGTCCTAATTCTCAGAAGCCATATTAAAGCTAGCACCTGCTCTGCTCCAGGCTCTGATTACCCCGGCTCAGCAGCGCTCAGTGACGCTAACCTGATTTCAGTGTGCTCTGCAGAGCCCTAATCACATTTGTGCAGCAGGAGGGGGCAGGAGCCAGAGCAAGCCTCTATCTTCAGAGCCTGCGGCCTTTCTGCTAGTGACGGAGCCTGGGTGACCTCCTCCCCTGCTGTCCCCACCCCACCAGCCCTTTTCCCTCACGTACGTGCCTTGCGGGCATTGCCCTTTGCTGATGTTATTAGGTTGGCTTTATTGGAGAAGCAAACTATCATGGAAGAAAACAGAAAGAGAGACGCTTTATTGTAGGACTCTGGTCCATGGAAGGACAGAGTCGGTGATCTTAGGCAGATCAGACTCTGCCAAATAGGCCTCTTATCCTGACTAATGGGTATCCAGCTTGAGGGGCCTGCAACTCTTGACATATACTGAAGGTTACATACCTGTAACACACATGTACACATGCAAATACTTCTGACCACCACGGAGCATTAGGGAACTAAGGCAAAGCCTAGCTCCTACTCATTCTTCGTCTGGGGCAGGAGGCTGTGTCCTAGGTGAACAGTCCCAAGCTTGCACCTTGAAATAGCAAACCATTTGCACTGTCTCAAATATCCTGTGCTCGTTCACACTGATGAATGTTGTCAGTCCTCATTCCTTTAACAAAAAAATGCAATGCACCATGAATCCCTGCCTGTCCAACCTCTAAGATATAGTTGCTATGGTGTTGCTTAGCAACAAGGCATTATTGATCCTCTTCTGCATTGATGTGAGAGTTCCTTCTGTGTGCTGTGATTACCATTAACGAATAAAGAAAACTGCTTTGGACCTATAAGAGGACAGAACTTAGGTAGATTGGTGGGGGCGGGGGGAACTAAACTGAATTCTGGGAGAAAGAAGGGCAGAGTCAGAGAGAAGTCATGTAGCCCCATTGGAGAAAGACGCTGAAACTTTAGCCGGTAAGCCACAGGCAGGTGGTGATACACAGATTAATAGAAATGGGTAAAATTAATATGTAAGAGTTAGCCAATAAGAAGCTAGGAAACAAACAAGCGGCCTCCTTCAACATTGCATCTTCTCCTCTTGTCTGTATTTGTAGTTATCATGAAACGGTGCAAAGAGCAGGCATATCTATTATCTTTGCCGTGAAAAACCATTCCAAGAGGAAATAGATGATGGTTGGTCAGATACCCTCAGGGTTGGTAAAGGTACACTGAGATACAAGCATTTGTCAAATGTTTGAATGCTTGAATGAACTGTGGCACTTTCCTTTGTGCCAGTGTGTAGGACTGGTGATATCTGTGACTTCTGTCTGCAGAACGGCAAGGTTCTTTCTCCTCGAATGTTTTCTCCAGTTCGGTTCATTAAAGCACAGTTCAAAAAATTGCATATTGTTTCTCTCTCCCCTCCTGCATGAAAATAAAACTTGACTCTACTTCCATGAACTGTGCAGTCTTCGCTTCAGTGCTTGTGTTTCTCCTTATGTGGTTTCTCCAACTGAGCACACGAATACAGTTGACCCTCTGTATCTGAGGTTTGATTTGAGGTTGAGTTCTAACAACTTGACACTGCTTAGGTGGCCAAGAATCTGAGACTAAATAGGCCACGGAGCTAGGAGAAAAACCAAACACTACTGCTCTGTGACACGAACATATCCATACAGCGAGCCCTAATGACATCCTGCTCTACTCATAGATCACTGTTTCGCTCAGTCCTCGTCAGAGAAGCTTCCTCCTGCAGTAGATAGGAGCTAACACAACTGGACAGTGTGAAGAGAGTGGGAGAACTTGGGACACTCAGCTCTAAAAGGGAGGTATTCAGCCAATCACTCCCCCATACACAAGAGAAGGCAAAAAGGTTGTAAGAGCCAGAGAGGATGAAGGGCACTAAAGAAACAGTGTCTTCCAGAAACAACAGGACTAATGCACATGTGAACTCGCAGGGACCGTGGCAGCATGCACAGGGCTGCACAGGGTTACACTAGACAGGGTCCCCGTACTGGGCTGGGGAAGCACACAGGAACTTCCACCCACGGCTAATCATCTGGCTCTAAATAACAACTGCTTGCAATGGGAAAATTAGTCTCACTGGGTATGCAAACCACACTTAAGGGCAGGCATATGCGCAGCAGGAGATGGCCAGCGCAAAATCAACTCAAAAGTGTTTTTGAGGGCTGGAGAGATGGCTCAGAGGTTAAGAGTGCTGACTGTTCTTCCAGAGGTCCTGAGTTCAATTCCCAGCAACCACATGGTGGCTCACAACCATCTGTAATGAGATCTGGTGCCCTCTTCTGGCATGCAGTAATACATGGAGGCAGTACACTGTATTGTATACATAATAAATAAATCTAAAAACAAAATCTTTTAAAAAAAAGTGTTTTTGAAGGTTTTTGTTTTGTTTTGTTTTTGTCTCATCTTGCTTTATGTTGACTCTTTTTTCTTTCTTGTATATTGTGACTTCTAATTTTGTGGTTTTATGGTATGCGTGTGTAAGTATTTCTTGTGATCTTTCTTTGTTTCTCATTCCTTTTTTTAAATTTTATTAACAGTAGTAATTTTTTTTTTTCAAGACAGGACTTTTCTGTAGTTTTGGTGCCTGTCCTGGTACTCCCTCTGTAGACCAGTCTGGCTTCAGACTCACAGAGATCCATCTCTCTCTGCAACCCGAGTGCTGGAAATAAAGGTGTGCATCACCACTACCTGGCCCTTCTTTTTTGTTTGTTAGCTTGTTCATTTTATTTTATTTTATTTTTGTTATTATTATTATTATTATTATTATTATTATTATTAGCCTGCTTGTTTTCTTAAGAGAAACAATGTGTGGGGTTGGAAAGGTGAGGAGGTAGGGGAACTGGGAGGAGATGAGAGAGGGGAAGCCATGATTAGAATATATTGTACAAAAATAACTATTTCCAATTGGAAGTGAAATTTTAAAAGTATTAGGAAAAAAATCCAGAAAGTTCTAAAAAGAAACACTTTTATTTGCTAGGCATGAAGTATCGTGTGCCGAATCATGAATAAAATGATGTGTAGGCATTTGCTTTAGACATCAGAAGCCCTTAAAATACATAGGAAGACACCAAGGTTATATGCGCATAGTGTGGGCTCTCATACAAGGCACCTGAGAATCCACAGGCATCCTGGAAACAATATCCTGTGGAGAGTGAAATACATCTGTATGCATAAACCTCTCATTTCTGTACATTTTCCACAAGCCCAATGTATATATTGAATGTAAACATTTCATTACAAAAAAATTAAACTGAGCCCAGCACTGCAGGAAATTTGAGAGTGTGCTGGTTAGTTTTTTGTCAACTTGACACAAGCAAGGGAATAGGGAACCTCAACTGAGAAAATGCTCCTATCAAATTAGCCTGTAAGCAAGTCTGTGGGGACATTTTCTTGATTAATGTGTGATGTGAGAGGGCCAAGCTCACTATGGGAATTGCTACCTCTGGGCAGAAGGTCTGGATTGTATAAGAAAGCCGAGCACACCACGAGAACAAGCCAGCAAGCGTGATTCCTCCATGGCCTCTGTTTTCCTTCCTGCCTCCAGGTTTCTGACTTGAGATCCTGCCCTGACTTCCCTTCAGATTGACTGTGATTGGGTTGTGTAAGTTAAATAAACAGTTTCAGCCCCAAGTTGCATTTGGTCAGTGTTTATCACTGCAACAGAAAACAAAATAGGACAGGGGATATTATACACCATCTAGACAGAAATCAGAAAGGCAGAAGCAAGTCTCTTCCTATCAATCATCGCTAGGAAGAACAGACGGACTGGGGAAATCGCTCAGTTGGTAAAGTATCTGCAATGCAAGCCTGAGGATTGGAATTTGATCCCCAGCGTCCATGGAAAAAGTTGGGCGTGGCGGTATGCGCCTGTAATCCCAGAGCTTGGGGAGGGGGTGACAACCGGTGAGGGCCTAGAGCTCACTTCATCACCTAACCTAGCTCCAAGTTCAGGGAGGAACCCTGTCTCAGAAATTCAGATGGAGAATAACGGAAAAAGATATCCAACACTGACAGCTGTTTTCCACACGTCCACACACAAGGACACTTGTACACATACTACTGCATATACATACATACACGCACACGGACATGCATACACGACACCAAACACAAACAAAAAAAGACTAGAAACTCTGGTATATGTTACAACATAGAAGAACCCTGAAGACCTTATGCTAAGTGAAAAATATCTTTCATGAAAAGAGGTATTTTAAGGTACTTGAAGCAAAAAATTTATAGACACACAAAATACAAGCGATTTCCAGGAGCTTAAGGGAGTAGGCGTTACTACTTAATGGACACAAAATTTCAGTCTTGTGAGAAGAAAGGAATTTGATGCATTGGCAAAGGGTAATGATTGCATATATACTAATCATTTGAACATTTGTTAGTTTAGTAAGTTGCCCATGCAGGTGCAGAGTTGCACAGAAAACTTGTAATATTCGCTTCTAGAGTAAAACAATAGCAATGATTATTTTGAAAGCTCATATTTCATAACAGACACCCAGATGGTTCCTGGCCTACAGTAGTGTGACTCCAAACTTTTCAAACTTATGGCAGTGTGGCAGTGATACACAGCCAAAACCTTAGGTCTAATGTACTAAACAGCACTGAAAAACACATTTGGAAGTGGTTAATGTATTTTATACTATGTGTGTTTCCCCTAAATCAAAATTTAAAAAAAAAATGACAGAGGATAAAGTGGGGACAACATAGCAGTAACAAAAGAGTAACTTTTCATGATGCCAAAGGGTCAGTTCCCCCAAGGAAACAACAGCCCTTATTGGTATGCATCCCTCAACAAAATACAGGAATTAAAAATTGATAGCCCTGTACAAAGAAACAGATGAGCCAACCCTCGCAGTTAAAGACTCTTAATACTCTCCTACCAGGAATAGATAGATCCAAGAGACAGAAATTTGATAAAGATGTACTTGAATTGAAAAGTACCATCAATCATTTGACCTAATTAAATCTGTAAAATACTTCACATAATGATCATAGAATATCTTCTTCACATGTTTACGTGGAACATTTACTAACGCAAGCCACTTTCTGGGTCATGAAACACATCTTAATAAATTTGCAAGAATAGATATTGTACAGGATACAGTCTTAAATTACAGTGGAATTTAATGAGAAATAAGTGACCAAAATATAGCTAAATTACACCCCAAATTCTGAATAATCATAAAACCCATTTCTAAATGTCTTAAGAAAATTCTCAAAAAAATAGTAAAAGGTACTTCAGCTCATAGAAAATGACACTACAATTCAAGATAATTTATCACCAAGTGAAATTGCTTAGAGAGAGATTTATAGCACTGAATGCATCTACTTGAATAAAGAAAATCTAAAATCTATAGCCCGAATGATTACCTTAGAAAACTAGTAAAGGAAGAAAATTAAGTGCAAAGTGAACATAAGAAAATAAAAAGAAGTGTCAATAAACCAATGAAATGGAAAATAGTAAAAAGTTGATTCTTTGAAAAGATCAATAAATATGATGGCCTTCTAGCCGTATTAGCTAAAACAAAAAAGTAAAGTCACAAATTACTGATATTAAAGTGGAAACTGGAATCATCACTGCTGATCTCATTGACACTGGAATGATGATAAAGAATATGATGGGCTCTAATCTCATAGACATTAAAGGAATAATAAGAAATATCATGGGCTCAGTGTCCACAAATTTAAAGACGCAAATGAAATGCATAAATTTCTTGAGAGACTTAATGTAAATCTTACATAAAGATAAATAGATAATCTCAGTAGAGCTGCATGTATTGAAATTGTGTCTGTAGTCAGTAACTTCCAAAAAAAAAAAAAACATAGCCCACCATGCCCAACTGGACTCCTTGGTTGCTCCACTGATCAACGTGATAATAGCCACGCGTCTCATGATCGATATTGACAATTGAATCTAAAGTTTATAACCAAGAGTCAAAAACCTCAAAAAGAAAACAAAATTATTTTTGAACAATAATATTAGAGTTCTGATTCCACCTTAGCCAACGTACTACAAACCTGCAATAACCAAGGCAGTGTGGTCTTCTAGAAAATGAAAGAAAAGGCCAGACCAACAGACCAGAAATAGGTCTACACATGTAAGCCAAGCGTTGACAAAGGAGGAATGGTTGTTTAATGGAGGAAGTGTAATTTTTCAACAGACGACTCTGGAACAACGGCCCATCACAACACACACACACACACACACACACACACACACACTCAAAGGACTCTAAACACATTTTCCTTCTTTCACAAAAATCAGCTGAAAGTAGATGATAAATTTAAGGATAAAGTAGAAAACTACAAAGCTCCTAGACTGTAACTCTGGAGAAAATCTATCTGGTCATGGTGTTGAATCAGTTGGCTGGAGTTCTTTTGTTCTGTTTATACAGAAATAATGTGTAGCCAAGGAGACAACCTTCAAGTTCTGCGTGCTTTTGTTCCCCTTGGTGTTTTGCAGCCGTGAGTGATGGCAGCAAGCAGGTGGGAGCAGCAGCAGGTGGTACCTTCTAGTGTTACAGTCTTCATGCATGCCTTGGATATTGGGACTCTAAGCCCTGTACGTGCTCCAGCCCTTGTGTAAGCCTAGAAAGCTGGGATTTTTCAGCCCTTGGTTGTAATTAGGGTTGAAGTTTGTGGGCAGCGGGAGAATAAGGAAGGATTTCTCAGCTCTTGACAGCAACCAGTGTCACAGATCTTGTGTAGGCCAAGGAAGTTGGGATTCCTTAACCCCATACCCTGCCCAGTGCTACGTGCTAGCCCTGGGGCATCTGAGCCCTTTGGTCCTAAAGATCTGACAGTTCTCTGGAATTCCTCTGGCAACCAGGGCCTGCAGTTTTTCTTTTCTGACACCGTCTAGTCTTTTATCCTCCTTCCGTCTCAGCTGTCCACCCTCTCCTGCCGCCCCTCTTCTTGGGCCCTTCTTCAGCCCGCCCTAGCTGCTCTCAGACTCTTCATCTGATTCTTCCTCAGCTGTCAAGCAGCTGCTTTGCCTCTTTCACAGCCCGGCCTGCCAACTGCTCAGCTGTCACTGCCACTGCCACTCTGCTGCCTTTGCCACCATTGCTGCTCTGCTCGCGCGCGCTCTCTCTCTCTCTCTCTGCCGCTCAGCCACACTACTGGAGGAAAAAAAAAAAACCACTGGAGAGAATTCCTTTATTAGGCCTTAATATTGCAACTCCAGGGAAGGCAGCCCAGGAGAGTACGTGGGAGCCGATACACTTAGTGGTCTGGAAAACCTGGGAGCACAGCCTGAGGACAGCATTTAGGCAGTCACTGCCATTTGTTTTGGCCCCACGTAGCTTGGTCTCTTAGCACCAATCACACCACTGAGACTTCAGTGGGATCAGTCACAGCCTTGCTGTTTTACCACCAGTCACAGTAGTTCCTTTGCTAGGCCGATGTAGGTGTGGTTTCCTTTTGGCCCAAGTGAAAATGGTTGCGGGGTTATATAGAGCTCATGGAAGCATGGGATAGCAAGAAGGCTGCCACAAACGGTTTCCATCAGCCCTTGCTGGAGTAGTCGACGCAGTCAGCTGAGGCTGGCTGTGTTGTAGTTTTCCTAGGGTGTCTGTGAAATGTTCGCCATGGCTGGTGCTAGCGTAAGGGTAGCTGACTACTTGACGGACGGTTCTGTTGCAGCTAAGGCAGCAAAAGGGAGTCTAAGGCTGCTAATTAGGGAGTCAAACTATGTCGTTTGTCTACGTGTTTAATTATTTATGAGAAATGAGCATTGCTAGGAGTTCTTCAGGACTTTGTCATTAACACTAACAGTGTTTGCTGTTGCCATGAGCCTGTTTTTTTGTTTTTTTTTTTTTTTTTTAATCAGCAGTGTTTAACACTACCTCAGGAAGGGAAATGTCCCTCTCACCATCTTAAGGCCTGGCCTGCGGGAAGAATTGATAAATTGCACTTCACTGAAATTAGATATGTTTAACCAAAGACAGAAGACACGATTCAGAGAGTATAATAACAAGCTACAGGCTGTGAGCAGACGTTTGGAAACCACCAAGTCAGTATGGAAACTTTGCGTTCTATTTTTCTTCTGGGAACCGGGGCTATGGCTTGACTGTGGAATGTCCCTCACAGGCTTGTGGATTTCAACACTTGCACAGATGGTCGTCCAGCTTTAGAATGTTGCAGAACATTCCGGACATGGGGCCTTGCTATGGGAAATGGGTCATTGTGGGGCAGGCCTTACGGGTTCTTGGCCAGCTCCCTTCTTGCCTGAGCTCTCTGCTTTTTGATGCTGATATGATCAAACAGCTGTCTCACATTCCAGCTGTTCTCCAAGCAGCCCCTGCTGCCATCTGATAGGCTGTGTCCCTGAAACCACGCGCCAGAATAATCCTTTCCTTCTTGAGTTATTTCTGTTAGGTATTCTGTGGTAGCAGCAGCCTAAAACTGCCCTATCAAAATCAATCTGTTACTTTAATAAAAAAAAAATCAACCCAGGTTTTGACATTGGTGGTTTTTGAAGGAGAGAGTCAGTGTCTTTAAGGGTGCAGCTCCTGGTATGTCAACTCTTCTCCAGTGGATGGTCTCACACCCATGGGCAACACAGAGTAGACTCAGTGGGTTATTAAAAAAAAAAAAAAAAAAAAAAAGACGTAAGTTTAGGAGTAGATAGAGATGTGGGTAGTTCTGAAAAGAATTAGGGAGAGAAATTGGGGGTTAAGATGATCAAGGTGCATTGTGCAAAAGTCTCTGGGGATTCATAAAAATTTTTATTTAAAAAAGAAAGCATTTAAAAAATCAACATAAGGGCTGGAAAGATGACTCGGTGGCTGAGAGCACATACTGTTTTTGCAGAAGTTCCAATTTCAGTTCCTAGTACCTGTTATGGGGCAGCTCACAGCCGCCTGTTACTACCTGTAGCTCCAAAGGAACCCAACACCTTCCTTGGGACTCTGGGGGTACCTGTATAACCCCTATACATACATACAGATCTACGCACATATACACATATTCCTGCACACAGACACACACACTTTAAAAAGCCTTTAAAATTCCATCAACCATTTAGAACACAGACAAAAGAAATGGCTTCACATCTAACCAAAAAATGTATATCCATATGAAAAGATATTTAACACTGACAGTAACCAAAAAAATGATCATGCCCCTCAGAGATATTACCCTCCTAGATAGAACTAAAATAAAAAATGACCGCACCAAAAGGCTTGCAAGGAAGCAAAAGCACCTAATTTTTTTCAAGCTAAATAGTGGGTGTGCAAAACAAGACAGTCAGTCCAGAGAACATTTTGTTAATTTCTTTAAAAATGTATCCCAAAGAAATAAGACTATTTCTCTATACAAATACCTATGCATTGATATTCACAGATATTTGATTTGCAGTAGTTGAAAAATGAGAGCAAATCAAAGCATTTCTCAGTAGGTGATGGGCGGACAAGGCGTGGGTTAAACATAGCCTGGTACCAAATCTGTGGCGGAGCAGTAAAAAGGAAGACATGCGATACCTGGTGGGGGGGAGGTCGCAAAGGCACATGACTGAGTAAAAAGATGCTAATCTCAGTTTTTCACACACTGTATGATCCCATTTCTATAACATTTTCAATATTGCAGACTCTTAGAACATAAACCAGATTGTGAAGATAATGGGAGACAAGAAGGCAAGAGTAAAAAAAGGAACCACAGGAAATAAGATTATTTCAGGGGAAAAAAAATTCAGTATTTTTGTTTTGGTTTGGTTTGGTTTTTTGAGACTGGGTTTTACTGTAGCTTTGGAGCCTGTTCTGGAACGAGCTCTTGTAGACCAGGCTGGCCTCGAACTCACAGAGATCTGCCTGCCTCTGCCTCCTAAGTGTTGGGATTAAAGGCATGCGCCACTACCACCCAGCAAACATTTCAGTAGTTTAACTAACTGAGTAGTTGGGGGATTCCATAGTTCTAAAGATACAAACACAGTAAACAAGGGCCAATTTCTGGGTTGTAATGTTATAGTGCAATTATATGACCTGTAAGCCAGGCGGTGGTGGTACACGCCTTTAATCCCAGCCCTCGGGAGGCAGAGGTAGGTTGATCTGTGTGAGTTAGAGGCCAGCCTGGTCTACAAGAGCTAATTCCAGGACAGCCCCTAAAGCTACAGAGAAACCTTGTCTCAAAAAAAACAAACAAACAAAATATATGACCTGTAATACTTGGGGCAAAATGGGTATAGAATCCCTTTGCTTTCATTTTTAAAAGAGTTCTCTCTTATTATTTTAAATTGTATGTTTGTGTCTGCATATAGGTACATGCATATGAGTGCAGGCATCCACAGAGGCCAGAGCCATTCAATCTCCCTGGAAGTAGAGTGTAGACACCTGACACAGGTGTTGGGAACCAAATGTTTTTTTTAAAGAAGGAAAGCACAGAAAAAGGCATACAAGAGAGTTGACACTCAGGGGAACAGATGGAAGGCCGTGTAATCATAACCCTAAAATGAAAAGAGGGGGGAAATGAACAGACATGAACTATGAAGAAGACCATGGGTACTTCCCCAAACTGGTATCAGAATCACCTTAGACTCAAGAAATTTCATGAAACTGAAATAGAAGAAATACAAGAAACAATTCTCTTTGAGTCATGGTAAAAATAAAACTGCCTAAAAATCAAGATGACAAACAAATCCTATAAGCCACCGGGAAAAGGAATGCCGCTTTCCCCCTGATCTCCCTGCAGGCAGCAATAACCCTGACAACAGGCATCTCACCAGACATCACAGAAGAAAGTCAACAAATGGAGATGTGCTTCCTCCTTAGCATTTGATGCTCAGCCTTAATGGTTAGTGTTGATCCTCAACTTGATGGGATCTAGAGCCACCTAAGAGATGGGCCTCCGGGAAAGCCTGTAGGGCATTATCTTGACTGTGCTAACAGATATGGGAAACCTATCGTAATTGTAAACAGGACTATTTCCTGGGCAGGCAATTGGACTGTCAAAAGCGGAAAAGCCATGAGCTCAAAATACCCAAGAAGGACCTTGAAAGGTGGCCAGGCTGTTAAGAGAACTGGCTACTCTTCCAGAGGACTGTTGTTTGATTCCTAGCTCACAGTCATCTATAACTCCGGTTTCAGGAGACCTGATACCCTCGACCACGAGGAACACTACACACAAGCCATGCACAGAGTCCATCCAAGTAAAATGAGAAATAAAATAAAAATCTTAAAAATCAAGCAAAGCAAAAGCACCCTTCTGTCATTAGATTGTTTTTGCCAGGGTATTCTATCAGTAAAATTGTCTTCCAAAAGCAAATGGCAAAGAAAGATGTTTTCATGAAAATAAAGCCAGAAGACCACATTGTTGATTCACTAGAATAAATTCTAAATGTCTTCCAAACAGAAGAAAGTAAGAAATATAAAACATATGGTTGTTAATGGGCTGATATGGTAGATTTACCTAAATTTATGTTGCTCTTGTAAAATTGCAATGTCTAGTAGACTTTAAGCACATATAGATTTAAATGTATACTAATAATCACACAAAAGGTGATGGGAAGGTATAATAAAATAATATATAACCAGCAAGATAAAAAGGAAGAGAATAGAACAACTTCAAAACACTCAATTTTTAAAATGTCAAAAAAGTAGAGAAAAAAGTAAGTGAGCCAAACAAAAAACAATTACTAAGATGGTAAATAACATTTAAATCCATCAGTGATTAATTTTGGTGATTAACCATCAGTGATTAATCAGTGGAGAACTGGGTAGCAGTTGTTACAGAGGAAGGAGGTACTTCTTAACAGCAAGCCTCCCTTAATTAAAAAGTGAGACTTCTAGTTTTTCCAGCACCATTTGTTAAAGGTGCGGT
>NC_022027.1:11006701-11021394 GCF_000317375.1 Microtus ochrogaster
TGAGCCACCATGTGGTTGCTGGGAATTGAACTCAGGACCTCTGGAAGAGCAGCCAGTGCTCTTAACCTCTGAGCCATCTCTCCAGCCTTCATGGGGGTTTTGTCTATTTAATCTTTGCCAAAATCAGGTGGTTGTAGGTGTCATCTTACCTAGAAATTTGATCTTTATTTTATACCCTGCAAAAAGATCAATTCTCAATGCACCAAAGACCTCAACACTGTACTGAAAACATCTAAAGGGGACAATAAGAAGCATAGTTCAGGATATAGACTCAGAGACATAGACTTCTCAGGGATCCTGACTGTATAGAAAATGAGGCCAACAACTGACAAGCTGTAGAGCATGAAATTAAAAAGATTCTATGCTGCAACGGACATCGAGAAAAGGAGCAGCATAGAGAATATGGAGAAAATCTTTGCCAGCTATGCATCTGACCGAGGATCAGTGCCTAGGATGTATAAGGGGCTAATAAACCGAAACAACCCAATTAAAAGCGGGCTAAACACGGGAGAGAGTTCTCAAATAAAGAAATACACACGGCTAAGAAATATCCTAAGCCATCAGGGAAATGCAAATTAAAACTGTTTTGGTGTTTCACCTTACCCGGTCCCAATGGCCTAAATAAATAAATGACAAAAGATACTTCCGAGGCAGTGAGAAAAGGGGAACCCGACTCAACTGTTAGTGGGGATACAAACTGGCGCCGTTGGGACATGGTAATCAGTATGGCGTTTCTCAGAAAGCGAGAAGTAGAACTGCCTCGCGACCCAGCTACTTCATTCCAGGACATCCGCCCACAGGGCTCTACATCAGGCACAACTGCTCCTCCGTTTCCATCGCCCACCGCCTTCCTCATGATGGCTAGCAAATGGGATGGGCCGCCTCTCAGTTCACCAAAGGCTAACAAAGATGCGGTTTTTACACACGGCAGAGTTTCGTTCCACTTTAAGGAAAAACGAAATTTGCAAGCGTGTGGATGGAGTCAGGTAACCCAGACCCAGAAAGATTACAGCCACATTTTCTCTCCCGTGTTTGGATACTAGCAGCCATCTTCAGATTTGTGTGTTTACCTTGGAGCCCTTAGAGAAGCCAGGGTAGTAGGAAGGGCCTGCTGTGGGGGACGAGGGAGAAATAAAGAGCTTAAGGCTAAGAGGATAGCAGAACACAGGTGGTGTGAGGTGGACAGGAGCCTAATGAGACAGGGGGATTACATGGGGAGAGAGACGGGGATGTGGTGTGAAGCACAGGCTTGGGGACGCATCACTTCACATGGAGGGTGTTTTAAAAATCCACATGGAAGGCAGCCTATTTTATACGCTTACTAAAAATCACAATAATAGGGTTTGGATGTAGGCACCCTACACGAGGAGTTAAGGCGACTCCAAGAAACCCTGGGTTCCTTCCCCGGCACTGGAAACTAAAAGGAAAAAGGGGTTTCTGAATAACCTCCTGAAACCCAGATGCACACTAGAATTGCTATTAAATATGACCTATGCCTGGTTCTACCAACAGACGCGCTTCCAAAATGATCCTGGAGCCTGCATTCCTGAAGCTCCCCTGGTAACACTCTGTAGCCAGACAATATCCATAGAGCCAAAGCCATGACACTCCAATGGCTTCAAACATGACATATTAGTCCCAGGCAGAGCATAGTGCTGTGGCTACGTCAAAAACACAACAATTCTCAAACTCCAGGTGCAACCCCCACTAGAATGCATATCTAGGCACAGAAGAGCCAGCCTGCCATTTGACTAGGTATTGATATTTTACATCGGAAGCGTAATTCCCCGTTTGCTCACAAGCCTCCCACAAAGGAACCTTCTTAGTATCAGCTGAGAGCAACAAACCCAGGCAATAAAGCCTCAAGTGGTTATTTTTTAAATGTAATCGTATTAATTTTATTCTTTAACAATTTCATGAATGTATATAACACATTCTGGTTACTTCCAAGCCCCCATTCCCTCCAATCTCCTTTCTCCCTCTGACATTTCCCCTTAGAAGTCTCTTCCTTACTTTCAACATTGTTTGACTTTGTCATGTGGCCCACTGATTTTGACCGTGGTTGACTGTGTGACTGTAAGCTTTAGGGCATCCTTTGGAGTGTGAGGAGTTGTAGGTAGCTACCTGTAGGTAGCCGTGTATCTTAGTTACTTTCTGTTGCTGTGATCGAGCACCATGACCAGAAGACTTGATTTGAGCTCACTGTTGCAAAAGGTTAGAGTCCAAAATGTCGGTTTGATGGCATGCAACAGGCATAGCGGCAGGGGCAGGAAGGCAAGAATTCACAGCTTGAGCCTCAAGCAAGAGGCAGAGATGAACTGGAAATGGTGTAAGGCTTTTTTTTTTTCCTCACAGCTCACTCCTAGTGAAAGGCTGCACCAACTAAACTCCATGTCACCAAATGGGGACCAAGTGTTCAAATGCCTGGCCCAAGAGGGGTCATTTGTCATTCAAATCACTGCAACAAGTGAAGACAATGACTACCTCTTCCCAGAACACAGGCGCGCATGTACACACACACACACACACACACATACACACACGCACACACGCACACACGCACTCACGCATGCCTTGAACTCTACCCTAGACCCACACAAAACCCAGAGGATCCCATCCCACAGTGCCATATCCAACAAGCATTGAACTTACAAAGAATGGAATCAGGCCAGCAGCTTTGTCTTGCTCCAGGGCCTCTCGAAGGGCAGAAGCTCTCATGGAAAAGTTGCCATCCGAAGGGATTGCTTTTAACTTTACTCCACCAATTAACCCAGCTCTTTCTACAGAGGAGTGTGCCTGCAAGGAAAATAAGTAGAGCTGAGTCTGAGGGTGTGTTCCCATGGCTCTTGAGCGTGCAGAGCACCTGACCCGGGCTCTTGATGCCCATGAAGGTGGCAGAGTTGGTTTCTTCTCCTCCTCCTTTATGAAGTCAACTATTTTCTGTACTGGTTTCCATCCTAGAGACTTGCTTTTCAATCTAATGAATCAAATACTCCCAAGAGTGAAGTGTTGGCTCTCTATTGACTAAGTTTTAAATTCTTTTGTGTGATTTTAAATATATGTAGATTTAAATATGTAGCAATATGCACATCAAAGGTGACAGGGCTGTATGATGAATGTGCAGGGCACCGGTGGCACACGTCTTTAATCCCAGCACTTAGGAGGCAGAGACAGGCAGATCTCTAAGTCTGAGTCCAGCCTGAACTACAGAGTGAGTTCCAGGACAGTCAGGGCTACACAGAGAAACTCTGCCTTGAAAAAGGAAACAAACAACAATATAAAAAAAACAAACCCCAACAACTAGCAAGGTTAAAATGAAGAAAAATGGGTTGGAGAGATGGCTCAGAGGTTAAGAACACTGACTGCTCTTCCAGAGGTCCTGAGTTTAGTTCCCAGCAACCATACAATGGCTCACAACCATCTGTTATGAAATCTGGTGCCTTCTTCTGACCTTCAGGCATACATGGAAGCAGAATGTTGTATACCTAATACATAAATAAAAGCTAAAATTAAATAAAATGAAGGAAAAGGAACAATATAAAATAGTTAATCAAAAAGTCAAGAAAATAAAATAAGTGAGCTAAAACTACTACATTTCTGTCTGTAGGATTTTATGAGCATGATAATGAACTCCAAGTCAGTCCTCTCAAGCCACAAGTTGGACTGAGTGGTCACAGCAAGCACGGTGCTTTTATCCCTTTTGCTAATAGAAAAAAAAATAGGCTTTGAGAATGTACATGATTTACAAAGCTGGGATTTGGCATCAGGTTGGAGCCTCACTTCCAATTTTTCCACAGCGGAGCTTTAAAGGCAGGCCACAGGGGCACAGTGCAATTCCACACTGCAGAGATGGTACGCAGCCAGTTGTGCGGGCTCGCCACATGTGTACTTTATTTCTGACTGGATCTATCAAGCTCCCACGATAGAATAAGAAGTTTCACCCCTCCTGATCCCCGGGGAACTGCTCTTGGATTTGACATGATGCTAACTGTTCCTTGGATTCAGCCCCGGGGTCGGGGGGTAAGGGAGTGTTGGGCCAATGCCCACCCCAGCACACTCACCTGATCAGACGTGTAAGCGACCAGTTTTTCCATGATAGCAGCTTGTGTCAACTCTGGGGAGGCTGCCTGCAGCTGGCGGGTCACTTTGGTTCGAGCAGCCAGTAGGGCCACCAAGGTGGCTTCGCTGGCACTCCCCTGAATCCAAGAGAGAAAGGTCAAATGAAATTGGAAACTCTGCACAAGAACCTCTGTCTAAACTGTTGGAAGACATATTATTGTGTCCATAGTTTCCTTTAAAATCTGAGCCAGAAATTGCAAAATTCACTCGTTTTTGCATCTCACATCTGCAGGGGCTGGTTTAGCTCTTGTAATTAGTTTGACATTGCTTTATCCATATTATGTCCCAGCGAGCTAACATTCTGATCCTGTAGCATATACAAGACTCTGCAGGTGTTCTCTCATGGGCTCTTTAGGCCTGGTCTGGGACACACTGTCTCCACTTCCATCAGAGGAAGAGACTGATCCAGGGCACCCTGCCCAATCCCTGCTCTGTGTTCCTATGCATGTGGACGGAACAATTTGTATTTGCTTATAACATAGGAATGCATTTTCCTTGACACACGGAGGTGGACTTGGACAGTTTCTCCCAATCCTTCATGGAACAGGCTGGGTTGTGCTCTCTCACTTCCTGCACTCGACATATTGAGGCCCTAGGCCTCAGCATCTCAGAATGTACTGTATTTAGAGAAATAAGATCTTTAAAGCCAGCCATGGTCTACACGACATGATGTACACACATGTAGTCTTAACACTAACAAGCCTGAAGTCCGAGGATAACTGTGAGTTCAAGGCTAACTTGGGTTCCAGCTAAAGCTACAGTATGAGATTGTCTCAAAAATACCCGGAAGAAAAGAAGGCTGAAAGCAAGGAAGATAAGAGGAAGGAAGGAAGGAGAGGGAGGGACAGAGGGGACCTTTAAAGTAATAATTGAATTTTTGGGGTAGGCCCTAATCTAATCCAACTGCTGTTCTGAGAATAAAAAACTAGCCAGCAGACATGATGTACACAGGGGTAAGGCTACAAGAAGACAGAAGTGAGAAGCTAGTTAACAAAATACTCAAAACTGAACTTCCGGAAAACAATCCTGTTGTCACTCTGGTCTCGGCCTTCAGCTTCCAGGACTCGGGGGCAATGGATGTGTTGTTTCAGCCATCTTTGCTCTGTGCTTTGTTGTGGCAGGCCTAGTGAGCCACTGCACGAAATCTCAACCCACCTAGCTCAGCAAAGTAAAAAGGAATTGTACGCAATTCCTCTTTCGAGCCTGAGAGTGATCGAGAGAAATAGTCAGTGCCCATTGTGTTAACCCGTTTAAGTTGTAAGATAATCCTCTTTTTAAAGTTTTCCATCTTTGGGTGGGTTTCTGTAACATTCCCTGGACCTGCAGCACGAGTTAGGGATGGCTAAAAGCGTAGCTCCATTCGGTCTTTCCTGGTACCTCCTAGCATTTGTGCTCAGCTTCCTCGGTAGACAAATCCTGGGGGGGAAACCCATCATATTTTTTGCTGATTCTGAAAGTTTATAAGAGCATGGAATTTTCCAGATAAATGTACAGCACAGTGGATTGTGCAGAAATGAGATTTTTTTCTTATTAATACTTTTTTCTCCTTCATCAATCATGATCTCCCACTTTGATCTCCCAGCCACTGTTTTTACGTTCTCTTCTGAATCAACTCCTGTTCCCTGAGGAATGGGGTAGGTTTTCCAGCTAGATACGTGTGTTCCTATTTCTGCAGCAGTAATGCATGAGTTCAAATAAACAGATAGACCATGGTCTTCACTCAGCATCTGAGGGACTCACACATCCCCTTCAGGCTGTACTTTCACAAGTGGTTGTTTTGCACAGTCTCGGACCATGTCAAAGAGGCCTGGCTGACCAGACTGGCAGCTATTTCAGGAAATTCAAGCTTCTGAAGGCAGAAGCAGCATCTCCCCCTTCTCCTGTGCATCCCAGTCCTGCTTATCTCTGTCCCTCTGGCCACATTTTGTTTTTCAAAGAAAGTGGGTAGAACCCTTCTGAGAAGTGGATGGGGGTGGGAAGCAGGGGAGGTGAGGGGGCAGGAAGTAAGGGGAACTGGGGTTGGTATGGAAAATGAAAAGCAAATCTCTCTATATATATTTTAAAATTTATTTATCTTATGTGCATTAATGTTTTGCTATGGGGGTGTTGGGGAAGGAGGAGGAACTGGGGTTGGTATGGAAAATGAAAAGTAAATCTCTCTATATATATTTTAAAATTTATTTATCTTACGTGCATTAGTGTTTTGCTATGGGGCTGTCAGGTCCCCTGGAGCTGGAATTACAGGTAGTAGCGAGCTCCATGTGGGTGCTGGGAATTGAACCCTGGTCCTCTGGAAGAGTAGTCAGTGCTCTTAACCACTGAGCTATCTCTCCAGTCCCGAAAAGTAAATATTTTTAATAAAAAAATTTTTTTAAAGAAGGTAAAAAAGAAAAACCTGGAAGTAGTGGCACACGCCTTTAATGTCAGCACTAAGGAAGCAGAGGCAAGCAGATCTCTGTGTGTTCAAGGGCAGACTGGTCTACATAGTGAGTTCCAGAACAGCCAGAGCTACATTGTGAGACCCTGTCTGAGGGGGGGAGAGGGGGGGGATATAAAAAAAATTCCATCCTCTCTTCAGAGCCCTGGACTTCTTTTGTAATGAATGATTCTGAGTGGCCATGCCACACCAAGGCAAGCCAAGCTCACTATGAGTTCAGTGGGCACTGTCCACATTCTGAGAGAAAATTCTTTATTTTGTCAACAAAAAAATGATTTAAGAAACAGCAACGAAGTCCAGTGGAAAAAAATAATCTCTGAATTATTGAGATTATCTTGAGCACTGAACCTCAACGTGCCATTACAGATCGGTTTCGGGCACACTTGAACATCAAGGTGAGTGGCTCTGTCTCTTTCTGCAAGTGGGGATTTGCTGAGGGAAGAAAGAGAGAGCAATTGTTCTTTGTTAAGAAAGTAGTGGCTGACCATTGCTCTTCGTGGCGGAGAAGTGGGGAACTGAACAGACCTGAGCTGCATCCAGCTAAAGCCCATACACTCGCTGCCTCCTTTACCTGGAACCACTTTCCCCTGCGTCTTTGTGTGGCTCACTGATGCCTTTGCTTCAGGCAGACAAAGGTTGCCATGGCGAGCCTGCTCTGAGGTGGGAGGGACCTTTTGGGAGAGTGGATGCTCAAGGCTGCTGATGGCCTGAGCCGAAAGGTCTTTTCATCTTCTAGGTTTTACAAATGTCACCTCACACAGGGTAAGAAATTGGCAGCTTTTCTTCCACGAGAGCTTTCAAACCCAATTAAGAGACCCATTTTGCAGGTCTCATTTGTCCGGCCTCACAATGATGGTGTGCCTTGGGCTCAGACACCCACTGCTGCGCCAATGCTAAGCTGTGATTACAGCTCTGAGGGGATCGATAAGGCAGGCTGCCTCGCGGGTTGTCACTGGGCTCCTGCTCTTTAAGGCTACACAAATTACAGACAATCAACCTCGCGAGCTGAAAAGGGCCAGCTCCCAGCAGCAAGCACAAGGAAGTCTGCTTTTCCCCCCTCCCCAACTCAAACTAAGTGGGTTGAACTCACAAGGGCTTTGTTGAAGCCTGGTCTGAGAGATGCCAGAATTAGTCCTAACCTAAGGCTGGAACTTCCACCAATGAGATTGTCTTTAAAGATGGTTTAACCCACGGTAACGTTCAAACCTCCACACAATGTCATAAGCAAAGAGCCTGGGCAAGTTGGCAGTAGCACTCCGAATCACCTTTTACACACTGTCTTTGATTAGTTTCTGCCTCTGTTTTTTTTTTTTTTTTTTCGCTATGAAAACTATGGTTGATAATGCAATGAATCCTTATAAGTATTTTGAGGATAAAAATTGATTATATAAAGCACAATAAATAGACTAAACACAGGTTTGTTGTGGTCATTCAATATACTTAGCTACTTGTAAAATCCTTTGAGAAGTACCAAACTAGAAGATCCATCTTTGGATACCAAAGTCTCAAAAAATTAAATTGTCTTCCCCATATGACAAGTGACCCCGAAATGCTTTCTTCTGTGGTTATGTTCTGGTCTTGGTGAATGACAGATGTGTCGCATGAAGGAAGCTGATGGTCTTGGAAGACAGTTGCCCCTTATCCTAAAGACTGTCCTCCGAAATCTCACAAGACTGAAGAGTGCAATGTGACATGAATATCTTAGGTAGTATTTACATAAATTGTGACACATCATAAAAAATTGTACAGTAATATTATTCTCAAAAAATATTTGGTCAAGAAGGGGACCAGAATGAGAGGGATAAGAGGGATAGGTGTTGGAGAAAGGGGGTGGATAAAAATAAAGTATACTACCACGTATATGGAAATGCCATAATGAAGCCCATTGCTTCATTTTCTAACTTAAAATGCAAATTAAGATAAAGTTTTAGAAAGTTTTAGCCGGATGGTGGTAGCAGCACACACCTTTAATCCCAGCACTAGGGAAGCAGAGGCAGATGGAGGAGAGTCAGATGGATCTCCGTGAGTTTGAGGCCTGTCTGGTCTACAGAGAGAGAATTCCAGAACAATCAGGGCTACACATAGAAATTCTGTCTTGAAAACCAAAATAAAGGGAAAGAAATATCTTGGTTTTAAATGTCGGAGGGCCTGTGAGATGGCTAGGCTGCCCTACAAGCCTGGTGACCCACATGAAGGTGGAAGGAAAAACTGACTTCACAACGTTGTCCTCTGACCTTCCCATGAGAGTCATGGCATGAGTATCCACACACACCCAACATGCACACACACAATGGTAGTAATAATAATAAAAATAGTAATTAATAATGATAAACTAAATATTTAAACGGTGAAGATATAACAAAATAAAACACTGTGCAGAAAATGTGTATGTATCGTATCATCTCAATTTATATAACTCACAAATATAAAGACACTGGATAAGACCAAGAGAGAATTATACTCTAAAATTGTTGCTGCATTTTCCCATTTCTCCAGCGAGTGCCCATTATCCATAAATACAGAGGGCACAATAATTTTTAAAAGTGAAAAAGTGTAATCAAAACTGACATTGAAGATAGTAAATTGGCAATGTGGAAAATTACAGAGATACACAGAAAACCATGAGCAATTATTGAAAATATAGAGGAGAAAATGGCCAAAAAAAGGGAGGGGGAACTATTTAAAGAGAGAGGGAGCGAGAGATTATGGAAAAGGTAGAAAAGGTACTGAGTCTGGAAATTTAAGCTCCTGAGAAGCGTGGAGGTGGCCCACTCACTAACAGGGCAGAGAGACTGGCCCAGGTAGACAGAAAGCTCGGTCATGAGGAGGCCTTACCAAATGCTAAGCTCTCAAGCCGAGTGTGGAGCTACAGGGAGAGCTTGCTCTGGGGTCAGGCCGACTGTGAAGAATGACATACTTGCCCAGAAATAAATCAGCCAGAATTCCAGGCCCTGCCTCTGCAGACAGCTCTGCTGGCCTCGGCAGCCCTGACCGGCTGTCTCTTCTCTGGACACTCTGACTTGATTGTCCTTGTCAAGGACAGCAAGTGTATCTATCCCTGGAAAACCAGGATTTCAGCATGGGAGCCTGGTGAAGTCGCCGGGGTTTCACCTAGTGAAAATGGCTCTGATTGCATTTCGGGGACTTGTGTGGTAGCCCCTTCTCAAGCGGCCGCAAAACCTGTACAAGGCCAAGGAGATCTGGCTGCGCGGCACAACCTCTGAAAAGAAGAAAACGGTCCTCAGAAATGATAGTGGGACTTCTCTAGAACATTCCTGTCGCCATTTTTAGTCTGGCCCACAGTCTTCGTTTGTGTTTCTGTTACAGGACGGCATATATGAACATTTAGTAGAATGCTTTTAGATAGGGTCTCACGTTGGACCAAGCTGGTGTGAACTCCCTGAGGGTGACGAGGAACTCCAGATTCTCCTACCTGAACCCCTCAGCTGTTGGTATTGCCTGCAGTCCCAGCCCACCCAACTCCAGTACTTCATTCCCTACTTGCAGGGACTCAGTTATGGCCAAGTAACCTAATCAAGGAATGGAAAGTGGTTTGAGCCGCTGTGGTACTGCTGGCTTGCCCACAGATCTCTGCCCCGAAAGAAGGAGAATTTACATTTCCCAGCCCACTCCCCTTCTCCCCCCTCCCCCACCCCACCCCGCCCCCGAGCCCTGCTGAGTTTGACTCTCTCCTGGCTGGCCGGCCCGCAAAGTCTAGGAACCCTTTCAGGGCTCTTCTGCAGACAGCGTGCAACACAACACAGACCGCATCTCCCACCACCAAGATACCAGGCCCCTTTCCCAGGCAGTGAGCTTGTTTACCTTTCAAGGGGAAAAGGGACTCTGCTGATGTGATTAACATTAAGAACCCTGACTTGGAAAGATTATCTTGGATTATCGGAGTGGACCCAATCCTATCACACGGGTCCTTAAAAGTGGAGACCCGGCTTCACATCTGCAGTCAGAACAGGACAGGGGAAGAAAGGTCAGTGAGATGGAACACAGCTGCTTCTGGAGATGGAGATAGGAGTCACAGGCCAAGGAATTCCGGTGGGCTTTAGAGAACTTGAGGAGGTGGGGAAATGGATTTTCCCCTTGGGCTTCTAAGATGACAATCTCGATTTTAGCTCATTAAAACCTAAGTCAGACTTACAGAGCCATAGGAAAATAAATGTGCTTGAAGCCACTAAGCTATGCGTAGCATCCTTAAGGAAAAGGTCATATGTTGGAAGGTTAAAACGCGGGGTCTTATTGAAGAGTCTCAGGACTAGAAATCGAGGGCCTTGCTTTCTATTTAGTTTGGACACACTAGACATGTGATCTTCCACAAAGACATTCTCCTGTCGGCCCCAGGGTTCTCACCCATAAAATACGTGGAGCCATCACTGCTTGACCTTATACTGGGAGCTTCAGAGAAAACAATATATACATCTAAATCCTTCTCTCTAAACTTAAGAATCCTTTCTCAGCATTACAACCATGAACTTGACATGAGAAAAATACATAAGGGGCAGTGATGAGTTAATGTAGCTCATTGTGTTACTCTACATGTTTTTTTTTTTTTTTAAAAAAAAAAAAAGCTCACATTTGCTGGGGCATGGTGGTACATTCTTTTAATACCGGCCCTTGGGAGACAGAGCAGGTGGATCAAGACCAGCCTGCTCTACATAGTGAGATCCAGGCCAGGGCTACACAGTCAGACCCTGTTTCAAAAAGGGTGGTAGTGGGAAAGAGGGAGAGCATAAATTCCAATCATTCACTCTGAAGATCCTGGCGGAATGGAAAATTCACCACGGCTGTCATTTGCATCTGTTGTGCGCCCTCATGTAAGCCTTACAGTTGTTTGCGTGAATATGGAGAATGAATTAAATGTATGCATAAACATAGCTAAGAGACTTAGGTAAGCTGCTGGCTCGCAGACAAACGGCACATACAGCCAAGTAGCACATACAGACGGGGAAGCATGGCTACAGCTGTCACTCGTGGTAAAGACAGGATCCGATGGTGACAGCAAGATTTTAGGTTCTGTAATACACAGACATAAGGTCTATAATCTCCCCGATAGAATGGGGGGTGGGGGGAGGTAAGGTATCAGTTGTCCGGTGCCTCTTTTTCCTCAGTCGTAAAATAGAGCACCTAATTCACAGTGCTACAAGGAGTCAGTGTGTCTGGAGAGTGCTTAGGCGTGGTGGCCGGCCATGGATAGCCCAACAAAAATATTCGCTGCCTATGTGGTAGTCACTGATTTATCTACCAGAAGGGCCTGTGGAGATAAGTGCTCGCCCACAGCTTGTGGAAAGCCACACCAGGATCTAAATCCAGATTCCCATCAAGTCCTTGCAGACCAGGGTGTCCCAGCTTTCCTGTTCTCTGGAAAGCTAAGGGCACAGCCAGCAGCAGCAGGGGCACTGGTTTCTGTTTGCAGCTGAGGTCCTTTGTGGCGCCCACAAGCCCAGAAGGCCGACTTCCCCACTTTCCCCGTCTTACCTGGATCACTCCTCCCCCTTCACCAGCTCTTCCAGCCAAAAAGGCCTCTGGCAACTCCAGCATCTTCCCCAGCCAATCCATCATCACTGTCTCCAGCTCTGTGCACGCTGGGCTTGCAGCCTGCGGTGGGGGTGGGGGAAAGTGAGGCCCTACGCCGCCACGGGGCAGCTGGCCTCTGCACAAAACGGTGACACGGGAGAGCATTGTTTCTTTGGTAACTTTTACTTGATCAGTTTGACAAAAATTTCACTTTTGTTTTTGTCCCCCCAAATTTACTCTTGGTAGGGGGAATTAATCCCTTGGTCGCCGGTTTTTTTTTTTTTTTCTTTTGAGCACGTCTTCCCACATTCCTTTGTTGAAACCTGAGCCCTCTCCAAGTGTATTGAGAGGTGGGGGATGTTACGGGTCAACCAGCCTGCGTGGCTCCTTGGTCATGAACTGGTGGAAAACGGGGAAAACGGGTCATCTCAGGAGTGGACTAGATGGAAAAGAGGATGTTCACCCAAATTCTTGTCTGTTTCATGGAAGCCTGCCGCTGGCTGCAATCACACGGCAGGCTTCGCTGCCAGATGCCAGTAGCATGTTCTTCACACCCTCAAGTAGACTTCTAATGTTTATAAAGGATTCGGTCTACGGTATTTTGTTCTCCCTCAGCAAATGGATTGAGACAATGCTGTGTTCTCATTTCCCAGAGATCTGAAGGAGCCTTGGGGGTTAGCTCTGCCAAGAGGCCTGGAAGCAGGGCCTGGGCCTGGCAGCACTGAGCGAACTTTACAAGGAGGAGATTTCTCTGCTCTTCCTCAACTCCTTCCAGATATGACACAGGGAGCCATGGTGGGTAGCTCTCTCCGGGCCCCTTCTGACTTACCTCACTATCCCCATGCCCTCTCCATGACAGAAGGTCTCAGGGCGATAAGCTGAGAACAGTTCTTGGCTACATCAACCTCCCCATCTCCACCACACACACAGCCATGATTCTTTAAGAACCAACGCTGAAGCAAGCAAGGTCCCAGATACTAAGGAATTTGGGGTCAACTCTGACTGAATCCCAGATTAAAATCTCCCAAACTCAGATGGACCTCAAGTGCCTGAACTCAGTCTCAGACTTAGCTTCTTTCATCCAGATTGGCGCAAGGAGACTAGCACCCTCGTGAACCTCACTCCACCATGCCTGCCTGCTGTGCACTGTGAGCTTGACCTATAATAGAATCCAGCAAGGTCTATTTGTAGACCTTCCCCTATGGCTACGAGTGAATTGTAGCATGCAGGATTGAACCAAGGAAACAGGCATCGGCTACTTTCATGTGCTAGGTAACACCAGACAAGTTACTTGTCTTATGTAGTCTTTTAATTCCTCTGTGACTTGGTGTCTGGCCTCTGGCCTCTCATTGCACACAGGAGGTGATGCTGTACTCTTAGGTCCAGGCAAAGATGAAATGAGTCTCCACTTTCATTTGGGTCTGTACCTAAGGAGCACAACGTGGTGACCAGAGTTGTGGCACAATTCTGGCATTATGACACATGGATGACTAAAAGAATTGAGGACTTTCTCGCTGCTGGTCAGATGGTCATCCCCATGCTGGTGGGGTTCTACTGCAGCCAGGATAATCTGAACTCCAGGCATTTCCCTTTATGAACCACAGCTATTAAATAATACAACTTCTGAGACAGGGAGGCAGGCATTTCCTTGTTCAAAGCATACGAGACCACTCTGGAGGGGCAGATAAATCAGAGGTTGTTGCTGGGTCTCTAGACAGACATGCAAAAGCAGCAGAACCATCAGTGAAACCTGCCACTACAGCATCTAATTTCAAGCAAAGGGTACCCTCAGCCTAGGCCAGGCCTGTCCGTAGGAGAAGGAGGCACCAGTTGCCTGACAGAAGAGTGATGATGAGAGGGAGGCCTTCGTAACTCTTCCCATAAGCCGAGACTCCCACTTGCTCCACTCCTAGGAGCCCAGCTTGAAGGAAAGCAGGTGCCATGTGGTGAAGCAGCCGGCTCAGCTGGACTCTGCTGGCTGCTGAGAACCATGAGTTGCCCTTCCTTCCTACATCCCAAATCCTCAGTCAACACTAGTCAATATGAGTGGGCTCCGATGCACACATCAGGGGGGCACTCTACAACTAGAGAGTCAAAGATAGTTCTAGGCTTTGGGGAACTCTTCATAGTGTGAGGAGCCCCAGAACCTAAGAGTCAATGGCATCTGCTTTGAATCTCTCCAGAAGCACACAGCTGGGACACAGAGAGCTAGAAGACCTAGGCCGGATACCTTCAGCGTAGGGAACTTTCTAAGTCTTTGCTCCATGTAGGGCGAGACCTCACACAGGGAGGGCTGAAGGGCCTGCAGGCAGCCCTAAGCCTATTTCCAGACACTTTTGCTCTGCCTGCTTGCCCATCAGATAGGCTGGGCAGTAGCCTGGTGGGGGGGCAGATGGAATGAAACAGAGGTGGTAGCATTCTCAGACTTCAGCATGCATAGAAATCTGCTGGTCTTAGGGGAATGAAGATCCAGCTTTGGGCTGCAGAAACCTTGGATCAAAATCAAGTGCTTATTAAAAAAAAACCCAAAACAGCCCTGTGCGGAATCTCTTCTCTTCTCTTCTCTTCTCTTCTCTTCTCTTCTCTTCTCTTCTCTTCTCTTCTCTTCTCT
>NC_022027.1:11021554-11040998 GCF_000317375.1 Microtus ochrogaster
CTCCCCTTCTCTTCTTTTCTCTTTTCTTTCCTCCCTCTTTTTTCTTCTCCTCCCACCCTCTCTTCCTCTCTCTCTTTTTCTTCCTTCTCCTTCTTCCCTCTTCCACTTCCCCTTCAGAATTTCTCTTCCCTTAGAAACTCCCTCCTGGAGGCCCAGACTCTACTCTCTGCAACGTGGCCCTGCTGCCTACAGACGACAGACAGAGCCACCCATTTCTGTCCTGTGTATAAAGGGATCACCTCCCCATGCAAGCACAGACCCCCCACAGGGTCTTGGCAATACTCACCCAGGAGAAGCCAATGCAGCCGATAGCCCCACACAGCATGTCTGCAAGCATGGCTGGGTACGAGCTAGCCGTGGGGAAGTAAGCGAAGAAATAGGGGCTGTGCCAGTGTGTTACCTGTGGGAAGGTGGAACAGTTACTCTGGGCCAGAGGAGTCAGGCTGTTCCCAAGGATGCACACAGAAGACAACTTGGACAAAGCTTATCAAATGTAAACGTCCCACACTTTCCAGCTTCGCCTCATCGCCAAGGTAGTGGACAGACCCCCTGTTTTGCGCTTGACTATTTTTGCTAGCCAAGATGAAGATGCTGTCTTCACAAGATATCAACTGTCATACCACATGAAGTTTCGAGGCAGGAATGATAGCAATACTGCTTCAGGTTCTTGCTGGGAGCGCTAGGCAGAGAAAGTGCTGCAACCAGACATCTGAGATCCTGGAGTAAAAAGCTTGGCTTTCCCAAAATGGCTCTAGCAAATTCAGTTGCTTTTGTTTATTTTTTATTTATTTATCTTTTTGTTTTTAATGCCGCTCTTTTTTTTTTTTTAAAAAAAAAGGATTTCTTTAATGTGGTCCCTTCTCACTGGTAAATCAGCACCCTTAAGCAGAGCTGCTACCTCTGTCTCCCACAATGGCCACTGCCTCTCCCGCCTCCTCTAGCCCAGAGGGAGCAAACAATTGCTCTATGCCAAGCCTGGATAAGGGGCAGAGGAAAAGCTCAGGTTGAGCAGGGAGGAAATGCCCTGATGTGGTGTTCCTGGGAATCCCAGGGATGATGGAAACCAGGGCAGTGGTGAGGACACACAGACCCGGATTGGTTTGTGGGTGGAATCTTCCCCTTCAATGTACGTGCTACAACCTTATCGCCAGCCCCAAATGACAGTATTAGCAAGCCTTGGTGGGGGACTTAGGTCATGAGAGTAGGGCCCTGTGATGGAATTTGGGACCTTCTAAGAAAAGATCAGACTGACCATAGCTAACAATTCCTGAATCTATGGAGGGTAATGACATTGTATTTGTTTAAAAAGTTCTAACACTTCCACCCCACCCCAAACTTTAACCAAAAATGTGTAACTTTGGAACATTGAAAGTTGTTGTTCTGATTTGTCGCTGACTAAAGAAATAGTACTCTCCCCAAAGTTCAAAAGGCTTATACAGTTCTGAACCAAAGATTCTGGAGAAAGGGTTTCTTCCTGATTCCCCAAATCCAGGAACTGGGTTTCTTTTCTGCATTGTTAGGCAGCGAGACCATCTCTAGCTTTCTCCTCCAGATTCCAGTCAAGTAAATTCTTCTTGTTCACTGATTATAAAACGAAACTCTGCTGAGCCTTAGGATCTCTGAAATCAGTATGGTTTCTGTAAGAAACAGCCACATGGAAACTACCCTCCGTTATCACCAGACTCCTGTGATGAGGCCATTATGCACAGTCTTAGGCTGACATTCTTTAAAATGATAGATTTATTTTTTTTTTTAAAGGATGTGTCTGTCCTGGGGAAGAGATTTCACAAAGTGAACTGGGGGCAGAGACATAAAACAAGCACTCATTCTTCACCAGGGTCTAAGGAAAGACGATCCCTGAGAGCAGGAGGGGCTGAGATCCTGTCGCTATAGAAGCTGGGAGCTCAAATCGCTCCGTGTAAACATTGAAGTAAAGATGAAAGGAAGGGTCTGCAGGATGCGAGGAGCCTTGGATGTCAGGAGCAGGAGGAGCTATTGGGAGGAACAGGCTAAGTGGTGGTGGGAGAGGAGGAAGAGCTAGCTCCTTACCACTGGAGGGTACAGAGCTGCTCGCGGTAACCTACAAAGCCCTCATCTGAGCCCAACCTCTGGGTCTTGAGAACTGTTGACGTCACCTAGTCCACGTGTTTTCTTATAACATCTGGCTAGGGTCCAACTCTCAAGAATCCCCAAAGCTCCACATGTCAGGATGCTAAGGTGGCACTATCGGGAGGTAGTGAGAGGCCTTTAGGTCTTCGGTGATGATGAGCCCTCAAAGGAGACTGGAGGTCCCCATCTGGTGGTCCCTTCCTCTTTCTCTGGGTTGCTTTCCAGCCATGAGGCGAGTAGATTTCCTCTGCCCTGTGCTTCTGCCACGATGCCCTGGCTCACCACAGGCTAAAAGCTATAAGACCAAGGAGTCCTGGTTGAACTCCCAAAGCTATAAGCGAAAATGGACCTTGTCCCTGTGTGTTTGTCGTCTCAGCTGTCACAGGGTCAGAGAACTGACTAACGCATTGCCATTCTTCATAGTTTTTGCAAAGACGTAAACATGTCTTTTCTCAGTAAAACCGCATATTAGACATTTACCGGCCAATATGTGGCACGAGGAACCCCGATTACGATTATAAAGATAACCAACTAGGATAGCTCATTAAAAACTGGAAGATTCCAGTAAGACGCATTACATGCCTGTCTCCAGGCCTGGGCGTGGGACAGAGCCAGAGGGGGATAAAAAAAAAAGTGAGAGTGAAAGAAAATCAGGGTTAGCAAGAACAGGAAGGGGGAGGGAGGAAGGGAGGGAGGGAGGGAGAGGCTGACAGTGAGTCTCAGAGGCTCTGGAGAACTTCACAGGCTGAGTGATGTGTTCAGCAGAGCAGGAATGGGGCCCATGAGGCTTTAGAAAGAAAAAAGAAAGAGAGAGAGAGAGGGGGGAAAAAAAAGAATGTTCAGATAAAAACCAAAACATCTGTAGTGGTAACGTGCTTGTCTTCACGGAAATGCCTTGAGAAAGTGGAACTTGCAAGGGGCCAGCAGAGGAAGAGGCCAAAGACTGCCCAAATGTAGGGGGCCAGGCGGCACAGCTGGTGCCCAGGGCCACAGTCTCTTCCAGGTACCTGGAGGGCTCCACACAGCCTGTGGCTCTTTTTCCTCACGACCAGGGGCCTGGGAAGACCAGGGTGATTCTTGACCTGGAAGGACACTCCTCTGCCTTGCTCTCTATGACTAGCCAGAGCAAGCGGACTGGATAGTCCCCTATCGGCTCTGCACAACTCAGAATTTTCATGTAGCTGCGGGTCAGCCACAGGGCTAGCACCAGGCTGCCTAAAACTGTTACCCGGGGAGCTAAGCCCAGAGCACTCTTGCTCTGCCCAGTAAACACTCCTATAGCGCGCAGACCCCTATAGCTGCACATTTTGCCAGCACTACGCTCCTGTATTCCCCCGTGGCCTGACATTTGACTGTACCTCCTTGCACGGGCTTTGTGCTGACTGGCTTAGCTTATTTGTTCAACTTGTAGGCCAGAGTCAGAATTTTTTAATTTTACTCAGAGAACAAACGGCAGGGGAAATCTCCTGAAGACGAAACTTGACAGGGGCTGTGAGAGGTGTTCTGGAACAGAGGCGCTGAGGCTGAAGACCAGCTGCCTCCCCAGAGCCTCCATCTTCTGTCTGAAAACAAGAGTGAGTACCTGCTATCTCAGCTCCCCCTCCCCCTGCCCTGCAGATCACGTGTTTGTTTCTCATTTTCCCCTTAGATCCGCAGCCACCTAAGCGCTGGGGAAGGGGGCAGAGACCCAGCTCAGACTTTACACGTGATTTGGTGATCAGGGTCAGACCCATTTGGTCAGAATCCTGTTAATGAATAGGCTTTTAGATAAATTGCTTGATGGGTAAAGCAGTGCTGTGGAGACACACCACTGAGGTTCGCTGCAACCCTTTGATCCCTCTCTATCAGGGATGCTCAGCCATTCTGTGGCCTTGGGCAAAAGCAGTGGACATGGGCCCGCGCCCAACCAAACTGAAGAAAATGTTCCCTCGGTCCATGAAAGTACCTTTGGACAAACATAAGAATGCTACAAGTGCCTTTATTTCTTTATTTAGGATAATTAATTAAACTATTTGCAATCAACCACCAGGAGCTTTTTTTTTTTCTTCATAGGATAACTAGGAACCAAGCATGGTGAAGCAAGTACTGAGTTGTGGGGGCCTTGGGAGAAAACCCTCACTCTACCTTTGGAGCCCATGTAATTTGGATCTGTCATTGACTAGCCCACGAGAACTTCACGGACCACCTAACTTCTCTAAATCTCAGTTGTCTTTGTTGAGACTAAAAAAAAAAGGTAGGCATTTCTCTTTAACCTATCTGCCTCAGTGACCCCATGACACCAGAACTGTAGCTTCCAGTCGTGCTATATTAGCATAAACCCAGCCGTTCTCTGACCTCATAGACATACTCACCCCTGGCATGATTATCTTCTCAATATCTTTGATTATGTCTTCATATGCTTCTGGTTCCTGGGGGGCAGCGGTGGGGATTAGGGGCCGAAGGTAGCCAGGCTCCACATCAGGGTACACTGGGCGTCTCTCAATGCCTTCCAGATAGTCAGCTATGTAATCCACCATCTCCTTCCCTCTCCTCCGGAATTCACTCGAATCCATGTTGAAAACTGAGAAGAGAAATCAACCCACAAAACTTTACGGTCTCTGAACCGGAAGGGCAGGTCCAGGGGGCTGTGACTACATCCTAGAGACCACTCAGCAGCCCTTGCTTTCTTCCACATCTAGACGAGACAGACAGGCCACCGGATCTACCCAGGGCAGCACAATGCTGATTCCACACCTCACAAGACACTCAGTTGAAGACCCCACAAGCACCTTCATCATTTTATTTATTTTTATTTCAGTAAAATGCAAGAAGCACACATTCACGGATCCTTCCAAGTTTAAAGGCAAACACTGGCCCACATTCTGCCTGTACCCTGTGTTATCATGAGAAAGAGCTTTGAGGCTCCCAATCCCCACTCTCATCAGCTAAAATGAAGATAATAATGCTAGCCCCTGAGGAGTGGGTGAGGGCATGATCACTGTGTGAGCTCAGCCCAGAGCCCAGGACAGCACAGCCCTGGCCAAAGTTAGAGATGTTTTTTCCTGGCATCACATGTCCTGGGGACCTGCACCTTTACCTACAACCTGCTTTTTAGAATGGCTCTTTCTTCGCATCACCCATGCCATATACACAGGCAACTATCACCAACACCACAACAACCTGAATGACGCTGGCTACAATAGCCATTTTCTCCATGGGGCTTACTGCGGCTTGCTAGGGCTGAGGATCCCGACACTTAAGCAGTCCATTTGAAGTGTCATTTTAAACAATGAAATCACTAAGGAAAACAGTAACAACATAAAGGATGATGTCAAAATAGATCGTGAAAAGAAAAGAAAAAAAAAAAAAGAGGACTTGTATTTACATCACAGGAGCTGAAATACCAGACAGAGTATAGCCTTGTCCAACCTCAGAGGGATTGTGTGCTTCTTATGATTCACACAGGTTCCCCAGCTCTGCACTTGCTCAGCAAGGCACAGTGAACCTTAACTGAGGATTCAGATACAAGTTAGCAAGCAGGAGAATCTGAACATCTGGAATTTATGTACAATAAAAAAAAACGTATTTGCAAAACAAGAAAGATGGACAACCTCCCTAGAATCCTATCATCCCCAATTGTAACATGTGCCTTCCCTGAATAGTTCCTAAATTTGTGAGAGACAATTGAATGCTAAACAAAGGATACATTTCTAAATCCCTCCCTTAGTCCAGAGCTTTGTAATTGAAGATGGATTTTCCATCAGAATAAGTACTGGGGATGAGTCAAATCCATTGTGATTAGCAATGGGGCTGACCTTCATGTCATGTTCCCAGCACTTCCCCATGCTCCCCATTGTCTGGGATGGGAGGGGGGGGTTGGACAGATTTTGTGATGTTAAATGCGTTAGAAATGATTCATCAGACACTTTTTTAAAATGGGAAGACAGACTTTTTATTCAAGAGTATTGCATAGGGGAAAGAGTTTGACCTCAACTTTGAAACACCAGGGACAGATGGGGAATTGTAGCCAAAGGGGATTACTCAGGGCTCTCCAGAGGAGTGAAACCCAGCATATACATATACTTCTAACTACAAAAGGGAGTTTATTGGATTGACTCACATGCTCAGAGGCTGTTTATTTCCACAATGGCTGTCAGCATGCTGGAGGGAGGATTGGAGAAACCAGTTTCCACTTAAGTCCAGGGAGACTCGGAACGGAGAGCCCAATGATGCAGACCCAGTCAGAGGTCAAGGCCCTGAAGGGGCTTCAGGGAGCCATTGGGTGCTGGGACTTACTGAGAGGCCGAAGAAGCTGGAGTCCCATGTCCCAGGTGACTGGAACTGCAAAAGTCTATGCCTGCTGGGAGAAAACAGTGGAGCTTCCTCCTTCCGCCTTTCTTCTGCCTTTCAATTCATCTAACCCAGCCCATTGGTGCTGCTCAGACTCAAAGAGAGTCTCCCTCAGTTCACGGATCATGTCTAAGGTTTTCTGGTAATGCCTTTTCAGAAGAACCAAGAAATGGGCTTTCCCAATTTCCCAGGTATCTCTAACTCCAACCAAGTAACAACCAGGGACAATCATGACAGCAGCTGGTAAAAACTAGTGGGCAAGAAAAATTACTGAGAACGTGGGAGTTAGTTTTGGGGCCGGGAGGGGTAGCACGCTCCATCAGATACCAAGGGTGGAAGGAGACGAATCTGATTAGATACTAGCAATATCTGCCCAGTAGATTTAGCCGAGCTTCTTTGTCAAACTCGGTTTAAGCTGACTATGGTTGTGTTAGGCGGTAGCTGGTTTCCAGGGACAACCTGCTTGATCAGGATTTTCCTACCTCCAGTGTTCTCCCCTAAAGGACAACACACAGGTACAGACGGCCCTGCCCCCATTTCAGAGTTATTGTTTGGGTGAACATTTCAGTCATGAGTGCTTGGGAGCCGATGGTGCATAAGATAAGATTTAAATTATAGCAACAACAAGTGCTAAACATCCTGGTAAATGTATTTCAGTTGTGTGCCTTCTACACTGTGACTGGGCTGTAGTTGAGGAATATTACTGTCATTACCTGCTTCCTGTTCTGTTAGTGGGAAGGTGTATGTGTTTAAGTGTGTGTGCGCGTGTGTGCGCGCACGTGTGTGTATGTGTGTGCGCGCACGTGTGTGTATGTGTGTGTGCGCGCGTGTGTGTATGTGTGTGTGCGCGCGTGTGTGTATGTGTGTGTGCGTGCGTGTACGTGTGTAAGTGTGTGTGTGAGTGCGTGTGTGTACGTGTGTGTGTGCGCACGTGTGTGTATGTGTGTGCGTGCATGCGCGCGTGTGTGTACGTGTGCATGTGTGTATGTGTGTGTGCGTGCGTGTGTGTTTGGTGGGAGTGGGGGGTGGGGGGCGGGTTTCGGGGTTGATGCTCAGGGTTTAAGGGCTGACCTGCTCAGACTCAGGCTGTACACTAACACACTACATGAGTTGCCGACGCACTAAATGAAAAATTTCTGTGCCCTGATAAGCCTTTCCGCCAACGCAATAATCCAAATCAGACCAAATCAAACCGAGTTAGAAAAAGCCCAGGTTTAATGAATACAAATGCTCCCGGATGGCTTTCCAGGTCCCCAGAGAGGAGATGGGAAAGGAAGATCAGAAAACTAGGAGGCAGTTTAAATATACGGCGGGTGTGGTCTTGAGCATCTCTGGAGAGGGGTCATCATTTGGCGGGGCTTTCTCCCCAGTAGAGTCTGGACTGAGGGAGAGGGGATTTGGGGTGGCGCCTCCGCCAGAACACTAGCCCCTATTTTCCTTAACTAAAAACAAAAATGAAGATAATGATAGTACCGCCATAAGAATTTCATTGTGAAAATTCAATAAACACATAGCAATAGCCTTGAACAGTGGTACGAAATGATCACTCAGGAATTGTCAGCCATAGTAGCTCCCCATTGCTTGCCTTTTCATTTTCTGAGGTTTCAGTTACTTGCAGTCAACTGCAATCGGGAAACATTGCATGAAAAATAGGTAAAATTTTATTCTGCATGACGGGATGGCATCTGGCGTCCTGCTCCGTGTCACCCAGCACAGGAACCATCCCTTACCACAGTGTTTCCCCACTGCATACACTACCAGCCTGTTAGCTGCTTGGTAGTTATCAGACTGTCACAACATAGCAGTTCTTTCATTCAAGTGAGCTTGCGCTAACACAGTAGCTGCTTTGTTGCAAATTAGGTACCCTTAACTTCTTTCTGTGCCTCATTTATTAAATGAGCTTCATCCCAGGTGTGTGTGCACAGGATACATTTCTGTCCTGAGTTTCGGGTAGCCCCCCGGAGGTCTTGAACTGTATGTCTCTGTGAGTGACAGGCAACTACTGTCGTAGCTTTTCCTTACGATTCCAAATCCTACCTCCGCTTCTCTGCTCCTGCACATTTTCGTTTTACGTTAGAAAATCCTAAAAGTAGAAAACATTTATTTTTTTTAAATCATTTCTTTTAAACAGATTTTTCTAGAGATATATGGCTTTAGTGTTTTTAAATTATACTGCCAAATTTCTCTGAACACATGGCTTTATCGAGTCACTCTTCTAATAGGGTGTGCGGTACAGTCTCTGAGGTTAATTTTAAACTTTACCCGTCTCATAACCATGAATGGCTCTCTTTTAATGTTGACTGTTCAAATCAAATAGTGCTCTGATGTTTCTCTGACGTTTGGATTTCTTCATTTATGAATTGCTTATTCATTATATTTTTTTCCACATGGATATTAGCTATTTTTTTATTTAATTGCAAGGATCCTAACATATTAAAACTTCTACTTTCGTATCTGTGATATGTTTTATGACATTTTCCTCCTTTAGGCCTGTTCTAATTTGGCATGATGACTTGCAAGAGTCAGAATAAAGAGGCCTTATAAGAGCTTTATTTTTTTTTATGGCAAAATCTCACATATTTCCCTTTATGATTTAGACCTTGCATGTGATTTTTATAACCGCCTAAAAGGGACCATTTTTTTTTGCAGTCTCTGTCCTACTAAGGGGGGGGGGTTGCATGTGTTGCCGGAAGCTGAAGTCTCGAAAAGAGAAGCCGTACAAAGTCGCGAGAGCCCCTCAGCCTCTCAGAAAAGCAGGAGCCGAGCCTTTCTCCTGGGAATAAGAGAGTTTTATGGACAAAGCAGGATGTGCCAGGGAGAAAACAAACAAGCACGCCCCGACTCACTCTGAAAGGAAATATTCCTAGTCAAACTGTAATATAATACCTGGTTATTCTTCTCAAACCATCTTGTCATTTATTTGAAGATTATTTCCCACTGAAACCTTTACAGAAGGTACTTAGGGCACAGCCTCAAGAGACTCTCACGCTCATTTTGGAGCTGCCTGATATTCATGGCTCCACGGTGGGCAAATATTAGCTGGAAGATGTAGATTGTGATAAGGGCAACGGCCTAGGCTTCTCCAGACCCCTGAAAGACTTTCTGTTGACACAACCCGATCTGTCTCGGCAGCAGCTGCACCGCGTGGCGCTCGCATGGAGCCCCTGTCATCGTCGGTGCATGTGTAGTGAGCCGGCCACCTCCCTGGATGTTTTATTATATCAGTGACAGTCAACACAGCTCCATACCCATGGGCGTCAGGGATATATGAACTCCCCCTGAACTCTCACAGGGCCCCCCAGTCAACCCTCCATTAAGAAGTTATTATTATGGTTGTAATTTGCAGTTCTACCACTGTCCTTTGGTAACTGAGAATGAATGAACAAATGAATAAATAAATAAATAAATAAATAAATAAATAAATAAATAAGTTTGGCCTTCTAAATATTTTATTTCTGTTCTATTCTATATTGGATCCTACCCTGCTTTTGTGACAACTTCCAACACCAGGTCACCACGTCTCTGGTAGAGAGAGAGTCATAGCTACTGAAGTGAGGCCCACAACCACAGCCTCATCTGGCCTTCAATTTGGGTAATTTTCACCATGCCCAGGCTATAGAGTCTCTACTCTCTGCAACTTCACTTACTGGGGTTCTCTGCCATAGGCATTTTCTCAGAGCTCCATCCAGGCCCCTGCTGACACTCTTACAAGCTGTCGGGGATAGCATAGGAATTCTGCTTCCATGGGACCTTGGTGAAGAATTTTGGCGGCAAACCTGAAGCTCAAGTCCTACCGCGGTGTGCTCTAAGGAGCGAGCTCCTGTGTGTTCGGGGAAGGGCAGCAGAGTTCCGAGCACTTGTGCCTACATAGTCTTGCCTAGCATTTCACATTTTCCACACTTCTACCCAAGACCGTAACGAAGTGTCTCTAACAATCCGAAGAATGACTATCTGACGCTTCACCTCACAACAGCAACGAAATGCCACGTCCCCTGAGCCTTTTTCAACTCTTAAGATGCTGGCGAAGTGGCGTGTTTCTAAAGGAACTTTGGGTGAGTGATTTTACTAGTGACTGCGTTGCGCAGGAATAGTCAAAACTGGCTCAAGAGCAGCCGTGGTATGCGCCAGTGTCAGGCGACCCAAGGTCAAGGGTACTTCTTTAGTTACCATGGAGCCTCCAACCTTCAACCTTTCTAAGGTTTCCTGTCAGCTCCTGCAAAGGCAAACAGGCATAAAAGCACCACCAGGAGAGCGTCGGCAGGATGAAAAGAGGCACATGCTGAGTGCCTGCTGCACAGTCCACACTCAGGAAAAAACTTTTATTAGTAATCAGGCAAGGATTGTGCAGAGGAAGGGGGGACATGTGGGAATGCCTTCCTCTCCTCTCCTCTCCTCTCCTCTCCTCTCCTCTCCTCTCCTCTCCTCTCCCCTCCCCTTCCCTTCTCTCCTTTCCTTCCTTCCCTTTCTCTCTCTTCCCCTCCCCTTCTCTTCCTCTCCTTTCCTCTCCCCTCCCCTTTCCTTTCCTATTCTCTCCTCTCCCCTCTCCTCCCCTACCTTCTCCTCCTCTCCTTCCTTCCTTCCTTCCTTCTTACCTTCTGCAATCCAGGCTAGATTGGAACTCACTTATGTAGCCCAGGGTTGGCCTTGTACTTCTGATCTTCCTGCCTCCACTTCCCAAGTTCACAGACTACAGCCTATTATACAACACACTAGACACAAAGTTGGGTGTTCTAGTGTTTTAAGTCAAAGGAAAATCACTGAGCAGAAGTGCCTGGCCTTCTGGCTTTAGAGACACTTCTGGCTTTATCTCACTGCGTTTCTGCCCTACGACTCACAAACTTCCCTTTATGGGACGGAAAGCCTGCTGTTCTACAGCCACCATTTTCTTTCCAGTCTTGAGAAGAGGGCTGCACTGACCACAGATGTTCTAAAAGTCAGAGCAGGGGAATATGGAGCCAGAATGTAGAGCTCAAGTCTCTGCTGGTTTGGGTCTTTCTGTGAGTGTCCTGTGTTTCTGGCCGCTGGTGATGTAGGAAGCAAAGAGGGAAAAAGAAATCATCTCCCCACAGTCTCCTTCACAGGCATGATCCCAGTGACCTAAGGACCGCCCACTAGAGGTCTTGTCACCTGCCAATAATGCCACTCAGGGGTCCAGCATAACAAGTAGATATTGGGTGGACGCTCTGCTGTAGCAGAGAGTTTTGTCAGGATTCTTAACAAGTAAGGGTGAGGCACAGAGAGACTGACTGCTAGCAAGGTCATGTTTCAGCTGAGCTCTTGCTAGCACTGGACTCGAACCCAGAGCATCTTGGCAGCTGTTGCAAATGCCCCTTACTTGACAGTCCCTAGAAAAGTGACCTAAAAGAACATCAGAACTTGCAGCCCAACCATTTCCTGAGCCTCAGGGACAGCCATGATTCCCAAATGCCTCTCAGGGCACCTAGAATAGAAGCTTCCAAGGCATCTTAGTTGGTGAGAGGCTACGCTCATCACAAAGGGAAGCAAAAAGTTCGTGGGTTTGGGTAGCGCTCAAATGTAACCATAGTCAGGCCCTCACTTGGGTCTATTTGTGCTATTGCAGAAGAACATGGCAAACCAGGTGGCTTGCACTCCGCAAACAGTGGTTTGGAAAAGTTGCAGAAGCTAGGATTCTGAAATCATGTTTGCTTTCTGGTGAGGTGCCTCTCCCGGGCTCACACTGCTGACTTCTTGCAATGTCCTTGGACAAAGGAACAGGGGCTCACTTTAGGACCTCTGCCATCTTCCAGACTGTATCCTTTTGACCAGTGTGCCTCATAAGGCTTTACTTCCTAATACCATCAGGTCCTGCCATAAAATTTGAACATAGGCTCATGGACGATACAGGTCACAGTCCATTGAACTCTGCTTCCAATCTGTGAAACATCTACACTCCCAACTCCACACAGAACTATAATGATGCCACAAGATGCTCAAAGTCTGCCAGGGTGCCCTACCCTTGCCCTTTGGCACACGTGACAAGGGCCACTGTTTCTTTCTCATTTCCTGTTTCATAACAACCATGCTGCATCTAAGCATTTCCCTGGCTGACGATGCATGGAGTTTAACGCTTTTCAGCCATGTTCTCACAGGGAAATACTGTTCCTAATCATATCTCCGTCACCATACTGTGCGATACAAGTTAGAGAAACCGAGAAAAATTCATCGCATTTGTGACTTTAAAAACAAAAAGAGACTACTGGGGACAGAGACACAGCCTTTTTTTTCCTTTTGCATATTTTGCACTTTACAATTTGCTTTCTCTACACATCGGTGTGCAAAACCAGAACACAACCAAAACTGAGACCTCAGCGTTCCTTTGCTCTCATTCATCCCCACTGACCAGCATGCGCCTGATGTAAGGTATGGGACTGCCAAGGGTCAGGTGGGGTGACTGAAGCACCGCGGGGCAGGTGACACCGTCAAGGGTGTCCTGGAAGGATATGAGCTCCTGCCGTGCACGGAACGGGTGTGAGTTGTACAGTTCCTTTTGCATATTATTTAATTCTTCCTAGGAAACCAACAACACCACAGAAAGCTTAGCTCTACATAAGAACAATCCAAACATGCATCTCAATTAGCTTTTCTCATCCACCCAAATTTCAAATAAAAACATCGAAGTCTTCCTGCTTTTACTCACGTGAGCTATTTTTAAAGATTTACCCAAGAAGCATCAGGTGATCTTCATTGAAAACTCCCTCCTTATTTGACAGCACCCCCAAGAGTTCTTTGCAGAAGGAACGCTCCTCCCCCACTCTGTGTTTTCCCTCGATTTGTCCCCCCCCCCTTTTTTTTTTGCTTTTGACCTTGAAGTCACATTAGTTGTCGATGAAAGATCACAGGCCACTTGCCTTTTCTATAGGCCAGAGACTCCTCTGACTGTGTTCCAGTGGCTGCCTCTTGGTAATTGTCTCATATTGGTTTATTGTCTTTGCAAACACAGACACCTGGCATTGTGAGTCTATTTGGTGCCCTTTGGTACCCGCTTCTGGTAGTCTCAATTTTCTCTCACGAATGAGGTCAGTGGTAAACACTGACTTCTCGGTCCCTCATTATCCCTTGTATTGCACAGTTGCTGGCCTGTCACTGTGTTGCTAAGAACCCTGTATTTCAGGCTCTCCCCCATTCGGTTCTGGGAATACATTGACATTTGGTTGGCACATTCTATTGTCCGAGAAACCAAACAAGTCAGTATTTCTTAACCTTCTGCTAAGCGCACGGAATTCACAGTATCTTATTTAATACCCAGTAACCTTGTAAGGTGAGGATTATTACGACTGCTATTACCAAAGTCACACAGCCAGCAGGAGGGCGCTGTCCTCTCGCTTCTGAAACCAGCCTCTTCCCAGTCAGCCCTTGGTCTGGACGGTCCACACTCCCTGAAGGCTGAGAAGCACAGGTGGACCCCAACAAGGTCTCCTGCCAGGACTGACCCCAAGAGCAACTGCAGGGGTCCTGCCTATGCCACTAGGGTCCTGCTTCTCCCCTCACATTGGAGATCAGAAGAGAAGCTTCAGCAAGAGGGCTGAGTCACCACACTGCCCACCCTCCTGGGTGCATCTCCATGGGAACGGGCTGGACTAACCCCGTTGTCCTTCGTTTCCTCCATTTACACAGGGCTCTACAAAACAGTGACGTTACCTTCCCTTCAGAAGTATGACAGCATCTGGCTTGCCTACACCTGCACAGATCAAAGGGGGCTTGCACACATGGACCTCGCCCAGCAGCAAGGCAAACCCAGTTCCTTCCCACCTCATGTCGCTCAGGCAGTGGAATTTTAACCTTCCTTATAAACTTGCTCTGCTTGCTTTAGAGGTACATCTGTGCCCATGAGGGTCTTCCTGCCAAAATGCCTATCAATGGGACAGGATATTAGGATTGTTCTAAAATGCCGGCGAGCATTGCTTCCCTGACACTTCCTTAAACTTAACACCAGACCTAAGATGAGTTTGTAACAGTTCAGGGTAGAGCCTTCATGGTAATCAATAGCTCCAAGAGCAGGAAAAAGATGGAAGCAGATCCCTGGACATTTCTCTTTGGCTGTGTGGAGGCTCAGAGAATAATTTCATTTTCTTTATCTTATTAGCACAGCCCCTGTGTGGAGGCCCACACACCATGTGCCCAAGGGGATGCTATCACAGAGGACAAGGTCTTCTCTCTCTGTGGACATCCAGATACCCTTCCCTGGTTAGTTCTTCATTATCCTGGGATATCCTGATCCAGGACTCTGCAGGCTGTGGCCAAGCTTGGGGTGACCCTGAATGAAGTCTGTTTTCCTCTGGCAACCCTGAAAAGTTCCAAAAGCGGCCAGCTTTCCTGAGATTGTCACTTTTGCTTTGATCCTGTTTTGGAGAGGAAACATGGTGTCTCCAAGTAAGAACTTGTGTATAAGGAGCAGAACTGGAAGCCTTTGAGGGGGAAAAAAATAAAAAGGCAAGTAAGAAGAAAACCCAGGTAACTTGGCTGAAGTTGCCTTGGAAACTGGAGCTAAAAGGATGCAGAGGGCAGGGAGGATGCACCCTTCCAGCGTGGTCGCCTTGCTCATTTACAACAGAGCTCCCAGATACTGTCTGTGCGTCCATTGCATGCACAGCCCTTTAAGAGCAAGGTTACTGCAACTTGTGGGAGGCTGTTGTTAGTTCTCCTGCACCAGCAAAGCACACCCAGGTCTGTGACCCCAAAGCTGCCTTCTCACTTCCATCCCACAGGTATAGGAGTCTCCTGAAAACCAGTCCACTCGCTTGCTACAATACTTCAACTAACAAGGGCTAGGAAGCCACCAGAAGTTCCAATTCTCTACTGGACTCATATAGAAATGATTCCAAATAGGCAGGCAGAGGCTGGTACCCTTAGCAGAAAGTCCCTTAGCAGCCCTGCCACCTGCGATGTCAGATGCCTAAGCCTTCTCAGCCAGCAGTATCTCTGTCCCTAGAAAGACCCATGACCAAAATCAACCAGAGACGCCCACTCCGGCCCCAGGGTCGTTGTCTGGCAGAAGTGGGTACTGGGGTCTGACCCTGAGCCATGTAGACAAAGGGCTGTACTCACAGGCAGCTGGAGTCGCCTCCTCTCTATTCGCTCTCTTGCTCTCTCTCTCTCTCCTTGGTGACAGTTAAAAGGCACAGAGGATGCGATTGCCATTTATGTAGACAAAGTGTCCGCCTCCCGAAGCCAATCAGCAGCTTTCTCCGCATTATTTACCCAGAGCCTCTCCTGCTCCTCTCTCTGTGTTCCTCCTGCTCCACAGGATGGAGCCCAGCAGGGCAGAGAGGGAACAATGGGACCTGGAGAGTGGCCCAGGAAAGGTGGGTCCTGGGTTCCCTGTCACTATGTGGGACCCAGACTAGGGACCAGTGCTCCTGGAGACTCCTAGCAACTCAAACCCTAGGCTCCATTCTAGGGGAGAGCCTGACTCAGACCCTCCTTCTTCCATGGGCACCACTGAAATGCTGCCTGACACAGGGATTGTCAGGGACTAAGAGCACCAAACCTAAATCCCACTCAATTCCTTCAATGAACAGTACTGGTTCCTTTGACCAATCACCATCCAAACTATGTTGGGCTCTGTACACTTATGTTTAGTGTGTAGGGGTGAGAAGAGGCAGACCTTACATCCCGCTAATCAGTGGGACTTAAGGGTCTTATTATTATTCTAGAACAGGAGCCTGGGCCGTGCAGATAAGGAAAAGATGGAAGAAGAGTTATTCTGAACAGTATCACCATTCAGACATTTCTATCAGAACCACAGATACACATGCACAGAGAACACATATGTGCATAGAGAGCACACATATGTTCAGAGAGTACACACCCAGAGATACGTACACACCCAGAGATACGCACACACAGAGAGCAGAGCACACATAGATGCATAGAGGGTACCCACAAGTTTACAAAGGGCACACTCATGCACTTATTGCACACACACATCAGTAGAGTATACACACAGCCAGAGAGAGCAGACACATGCACAGAGAACAAACACACACAATTAGCACACACATTGCATACAGGGTACCCACATGTGTACAGAGGACACACGTCTGCATAGAGGGCACACATATTAACAGCGAACACATCCATCGGCACAGAGAGCACATATATGCATAGACAATACACACATGTAGAGAGAACACACTCATGTGTAGAAGGTATCCACACATGCACAAAGGCCACATACCTATAAACAGAGAACATATATACACATGCTCAGAGAGCACACATACAGGGGCACATGCAAATGTGCATGCATGTGTGTCCACACACCAGTACAAATGTATACATGCAGCCACTATGCTCATGCATGTGTACACATACAATGGACATGTATGCAGGCACATGCATACACTGACATATACACACATATACAGTTACACATATAACACACACGCACCATGTTCAGAGTCTGTATATAGTCCAGAATCAGAGATTCTCCGAGGAGAACTGATCATCCGTGGTGTGGCCCCAGCAGGATCTCTTCACAGACACCTTTGGGACAGAGGCAGTGGCTTCCAGGACAGCAGAATGTACCAGAGGTGAGGGCGATGTAGCAGGGGGAGCCAGCACATGGTTGTCGGCCATGGTTGAGGAACCCTGACCCTCAGCGCAAGCAGCTCCCTCTATTACCAGTGCAGACGGCAGACATGCCCACAATGGAGGAGGTAAGGAGATTAGGTCCATCTGCACAGAGGGAGCTCCCCAGCACCTGGTGCCATCATCAGTGGAGCCTAGCTGAACGGGCAGGAGACTGGCAGCACCCCCACCCCCCGCCCTCGTTACCGAGACTATTGGAGAGAGCCACAGTGAGGTGGAAAAGGCAGTCGCCAAGTTGAACAGATATCCTCAGACTGACGCCTCCCCAGCACAGTCTCACTGTTGCCCATATTGTTATGAGGAAGAAGGGCCCCTGATCAGGGAGGACTGGCCAGGAGCAAGGGGACAGGAAAGATGACTACACACACTGGACTCTAGGAAGAGCAGACCCATGGGAAGACACAGAGCTCTACCTGGAGCACGGTCCTGAGAAAAACTGGCTGTGTACAAGAAGCCCGTGACCCCGGGCACAAGTGTCTGGAGATGATGTCCGTGGGCAAAGGGAAATCCTCTGTTTAATGGAGACTTTCCCTGGTAGCACTTGACATTTTAAGGCTTCTGTTCTAGACTTTTCTTGTAGATTCCCTGAGCCTCACAACACCTTTCTCTACCAGATGATGGGGAAGCAACCTCAGAGAGGTTGGGGTACTTGCTAAAGATTACAGAGCTGCAGACATTTGAGGAAATAGGCATTTTAGCTTCCTTTAAATACATGTATGGAAACATTACCCCAATATCATCATCATTATTTGGGGTGGGGGGTTCAAGACAGGGTTTCTCTGTATAATCTTGACTGTCCTGGAACTCACTCTGTAGACCAGGCTGGCCTCAAGCACACAGAGATCCGCCTGCCTCTGCCTCCTGAGTGCTGGAATTAAAGGCGTGTGCCACCACCGCCCTGCTTACCCTGACATTATATAAAATGTTTCTATTCTTAAATATCAGTCAACAGTGCCGGGTGGTGGCAGCTGCCCATGTTTTTAATCCCAGTATTTGGGATGCAAAGGCAGGTGAATTTCTTTGAGTTTGAGGTCAGCCTGGTCTACAGAGTGAGTTCCAGGACAGTCAAGGCTACACAGAGAAACCCTGATTCTACCCCCGTCCCCTGACAAACTTCATTCAACAAAATAAGATCGGCGATGGCAAAGCCTGGGAAGAGGACAGGGACATCCGGACAGCACAGGGACCATGCTTATGTGCTTGAAGAGCATGTGGGCCCTCAGAAGTTTGAAGCAGAATGTGAAGGTGTCTCAGGTTCATGTGTAGAAACTCCCTGAGCAGCTTTCAGGGAGAAAACCGGAGGTTGGACAGGCAGGAATGAGAGCACCCAGAGATGTAAGACTTATTAAAAAAAGAGTAGAAGGGAAAAAAGACCCGAGGCGGCCTGGGAAGGGCCTGAGGTATGCAGTCCGACCAGCAGGCCGCAGGTCCTGGGCTGAAATTTGCTCTGACCACCTGTGAGGGAGAGTTGCGCTTTTTGCGCCACAGTGAAGCGGATAGGTCAACATTTACAACAGAAGCAAACCAAGAGGAACGGAGCCAACAAAAGCCGGCAGAAAACTCTGCGGGGCTGTGGAGAAACACACAGGAAGGTGAGACTAAATGGAAACAAACCGGTGCTGAATAGGAACCGCCAAGGTTATAAATACTTGAATTCTTCTCTAACAGGCGAACAGTGTCAGTGCCACCGTAATAAAAATCCAACACGTGTCTCGGGCTCTGAAATAGAAGTGGAAAAGCGGAAGTCTAAGAAAGGCCAGTGGAGTTCTGAGAAGGAAGCTCCTGATGGCAGCAAGGTGGGGGCTGGGGATGGCGGCGGCCTGGGCGGGGGGCGGGGAGGGGGAGGGGAGGAGGGGCAGCGGTCTCCAGACTCACAAACACAGTGGTGCCGTGTGCAGTGTATGGAATGAGGTCTGCAGGGTGCAAATAGACTCATGGGCAGCTAAATAGAGTAGAAATTCCAGAAGGGAGAAAACAGAGCCCTGAGTGTGGAAAATTGACAGGTGCACATTGCAGACCAAAATGGAAAGGGCGGGGTAGTAGACGCTGCCACGGCGACAACTGTGCTCCACTTGGAAGGACATGACTCTGGATGCTTTCCTCGCTGCATCCTGACGGGTAGGGGCAGCGTCTAAAAGAAACCGAGGGGCATGTCTTTCATGATATTGGAGCAAAAGAACTTCTTAAATGGTTTACTTTTCCAGCTAACCATAAAAGATGGACAGATTTGATCCCCCTCCCCCTCCTAGTGCTTCAAACTGCAAGAGCTAGAAACTAGAGGGAGGTTTTGGAGGCATCTTCCTGACTGTAGGTGAGCAACCATGAATAAAAAATAAGAACCGGCCAGGAGGTGGTGGCAAGCAGAGGCAGGCGGAGCTCTCTGAGTTCAAGGCCA
>NC_022027.1:11041183-11051662 GCF_000317375.1 Microtus ochrogaster
GGAAAGGAAAGGAAAGGAAAGGAAAGGAAAGGAAAGGAAAGGAAAGGAAAGGAAAAACCATTATAGAAAAGCAAGCCTTTGTGAGACATAGAATCCAGGATTCTCATGAGCATGGGGATACAACCTTGTGGTTGGTAATCAGAGAAAAGACTATTTATTAGAAACAGTTAGGGTTGAGACTGTTTTATAAGGAAACCTATGTCTTGACCACTTATCTATGCTCTCTTTAAAATTTTAATATCTTGCTTATTAATTCAGGTGGATTTCCAGGTCGACAGTCATCCCTCCTCTGAGTGTAACAGGTTCATGCCTCCCTGGCCTTTCCTGTCAGTGTTTTCTGGCCTCCCTTTGCTGCATGCTCCAGCGGGCCCTGGAGCTCTCAACAATACACGCATGTAGGGAGAGCACACATATGTATAAAAGGTACCCACACATATGGTACCTTCTATGTGTATGCACAAAGGTCACATCCATGTACACACAGTGCAACCAAGGCTATTGGACAGACGTATGCTCAATCTAGTTTACATCAAAGCCATGTAAATATGACCCCCATGAAACACAATGTTAGTGTAAAACTACAATTGAATCGCATTAAAGGGATCTGTTTTTCCTCCATTGTGGTAGTGATATACTTTTTACCTTTTGAGATACGGCGACCAGAACACTTAAAATTGGAAATTACTCATGTGCCTGGGCCTGAAAACACTTATTCCTAAACACTATGGTTTAAAAGCACTTAGCATGCAGCCTGGTCCTATTGACTTTGAAAGGAACGCCTCTAACATTTTTGCTGTTAATTATAACTGGGAATTCAGTATTGGATTTTCTTCTGTTCATATTCTTATAATAAAGGCTTTAGTTAATCAACTTTTATATCGGAAAGCCATAGAGCATTCCTTACCCAAACTGTAGGTGTGATGAGTAACAAGCGGTTTGGATCTGGGGTGTCCCCCAGAGGTCACTGACTGAGCCCCGGGCACCCCTCACCTACATCCTGCCACCATCAATGGTGCTGTTTGGAGGTGGTGGAAGCTTAAGGGTTTAACCTACTTGAAACTGGGTCATTGGGAAGGTGCCCTTGAAGGGGATATTGAGGCCTCAGCCCTGCCCCCTTCTTCTCTTTTGTACCTGGCTCCGAGGTGAAGGGATTAGATTTCAGGGACATATGAGAGAACTGAAGGTTCCATATATGTCCAATAAACTCGTGGGTTCTTCATCTGTGGATTTGACTGTCTATGGGTCAGAAATGAGTTTTAAAATTATATCTACACTGAACACATACATTTTTTTCTTGTCATTATCTCTGTACAATCAAGTATTAACAACTGCTCACATTGTATTAGGTTATCATATGTAATCTAGAGAGGACTCACAAGTATAGGAGTACCTGTAGGTTAGAAGCTGAATAGGCCAACCAGCTTTTAAAAGGCACTTGAAAATTCATGGGTAACCGGTGGTTGTCGTGTATGCCTTTAATCCCAGGCAGGCAGATCTTTGAGGTTCAGGCCAACCTGGTCTATAGAGTGAGTTCCTGGACAGTCAGAGCTACACGGAGAAATCCTGTCTTGGAAAAAAAAAAAACAACAAAGAAAAGAAAGACAGGAAGGAAGAAAGAAAGGGAAGGAGAGAGAGGAGGGGGGCTTGGGAGGTGGTGGCACATGCCTGTAATCCGAGTACTTGGGAGGCTGAGGCAGGTGGATCTCTCTGAGTTCCAGGCCAACCTAGTCTACAGAACAAGTTCTAGGACAGTCTCCAAAGCTCAGAGAAACTCTGTCTCGAAAACAACAACATCAACAACAAAGCAAAAAGAAAGAAAGGAGGAAAGAAAATGAATTCATGGGTGTTGGCATCTTCAGGGTTCCAAAATCCATCTCTCATGGATGTAGAAATAATTATAAGTAGTAAAGACATGCTGGAATTTTCCGTTCTGGTGTGGTGGCCTATTTATAATTTCTCCCTATAATTGCATTAAGGTTTCTTGTATGTATTTGAACTTCTATGTGTTCTGTACTATACTGTACTATACAGTACTATACTATACTGTACTATACTCTTTTTTCCCCTAACATACTATTTTTATTAATTATTTGGAAATTCTGCAGTACACCTCAATCACACTTCTCATCCTCCCCTGGTCCATCCTCATAACCTTGTACTCCCCCCCAAAACACAAACAAAGAGAAAAACAGCAACCAAAAGCCACAAAGTCCAACCTGTGCTGCCCATAAACTCACTGGAGCATGGTCAAACGCCCAGTGGCCAGCACTTTAAAGAATACTGAGTGCCCCTCTTTCTGGAAGCCATCAGCTGTGAAGAGCTACACTTCAGCATCTTTACCACAGCTTTTAAGGGCTCTCTTCAATAACCGGCTGTCTGTTTAGGACTGTTTCTTTTTGCATTATACTCTTGAAGGAGCGGAATGTCATTTGTTTTACTGATACACCACAATTACTGAGTGGATTACTCAAAGAACTTTATTCAAATTTGAAAATCTTCTTTTCTTCCTCAGCCCCCCAAGGGGGTGTCCTCCAGGCTGGAGACCCTTCTGAGATAGCTCAGAGTTCTGTGAGGGGATTATCTCAGATCTGGGAGCATGAGCCCTCTGAGGTTTATGAGTAGACCCACCTGAGGATGACGGTTAGCCCTCCTCGCTCTGGTGGCATCAGTCCTGTACTGCGTGCTATCTTGAAAGCCCAGAACTGTTCACTCAAATCTGGTCCTGCGCTTCTGGCTTTTCCAGCTGGGCTCTAGCTTCACCCCTGCACTTCCCACTCTCTCTACTCTCATCTCACTCTCCTACCCACAACCCTACCTTTCCTGTCTCATCTCTCTGCATGGCATAGCTTGATTCTTAAAAAAAAAAAAAAAAATTATTGCTTCCTTCTTATGCTTCTATGACACTTCTTCCTAAAGCTTTTATGCGGTCCAAGTATAGTAAAATTATAGAGATTAACTAGAAGACCTTGTATTGAAAACAGAGAATAAATTCAAAATATAGTTGGTCCCGGATTCCACAGAGAAGACAGCTAGATTTCATCAGTGAAGAACGCCAACCGGCAGGGTTTTGACTTTCGAATGCTGATGTTTTCCTTTTAGATGGAAGATTGGTGATGATTTTTCATCTTTGGTTCTCCCATAAGTAATAAATCACATGCATGTTTAATATTTAAGGGACTCTGAGGAACCTTCATATGAAGCCACTATAGTATCTGGGCCCCAGAAACTGCTTCAAAACACATCTTTCCCTGAATGACAGAGCAGAACATGCCAGGCTACGAAGTGAAAGTAATTGCTGTTCTGATCCCATCACATTCGCTGTGAGAAAGATCGCATGCCATCTTCCTCGCCTCTTCTGCCTTAGCCTGTGCACCGGGGAGATGGAGCATCACATAAATTCTGTTTTTGATAGAGACCAGGACCAGCCAGACACACAGCACTTGTTTTTACTCATACAGATGCAGACCATGATTTCTTTACGTGGATTCTACTTTTCTTTCTCCCTGTCTTCTCTCTCTTTCTTTTTTAAGACCAGGCTGGCCTCAAGCTCACAGAGATCTGCCTGCTTCTGTCTCCCGAGTGCTGGGATTAAAAGTGTGTGCCACCACTTTCTGGTGGGGGGGGGATTCTACTTTTCAAGGAGAACTGGGACCAGTGATGTAAATTAAAATGTCTAGTAAATTAAAGTATTGAAAAAAGAGAGCCCCTTAGAGAACCACAGACACTGTTCAGGTAAGAAAGATTTCATATTTATAAATCATCTCCCATGTATGCGATGAGCTCATTCAGAACAGAGAGTTTAATCTTCACAGGAACTTGGCAAGGCAGGTTCCACCAACACCCCCATTTCCCGGGTGAGGAGGCCTAGGGGAGTGAACGCCTGATGCCCCCTTAGTGTGTATTCTCTTGTGAAGGAGACGCCTTGTCTCCTTCATCTGCTACCGAACAGCCAACTGAAGTTACCGTGGCCCCACTGCGTGTGAGTTCCAGCAGAGTCTGTGTGTATACACACATGCGAAACCAGCTCTGCAGTCACAGTAGGACCAAAAGGTTTGCCAAGGCTTCAGCGCAAGAGGAAGCATTTTGTCATCGGTAGTCCCCATTCTCAGGAGAACCATCGTTTCAGCACACATTCAGTAGCGCGGAGCCCAAGAGCCACCATGGACACGGCGCCTTTTCAGCAGCTAGAGTCGGACAAAATAGAACACTTACTTGCTGAGGGTTTGGATTCCTTGCGGCTCCACTCTGCCGTTAGAGACTGCCCTGCTTTGCGAACCGAGGCGAGGGTGGCAACTCAGCTGGGAACGTGGTGCTTGGGCAGTTACTATCTTTGCAGCTTGGCACCGATGCATTTCTTCGTCCTTGCATTTTAGCCCCGTATTCTGGTTAAACATTAATTGCAAATGGTATAAAGGTCAAGGCAGTCTAAAGAAAGCCGCACACACGCTTGGGGGTTGGGGTGCAGTTCTTATTTGGACTCCTAAGAAAGGTTATCGGGTGAGCCTGATTTACAACAAGCCCTGACAAGTTGGGTCTTTCTTAATGAATAACGCTACCATCCATGCTGTCCTACATTGCCTCAGGTTCGTGTTGTTAGCCCCGGTAGGTGATTCCATAACTCTAAGTCCTGTGCCTGGAAAAGGTTGTCCTACAAAAGGTCCTTCCCTCTGCCCAGAGCCTTTAAATTGCCTGGATATCTCCGGAATCTCTAGAGCTGGACCAGGCAGAACCCATCTGCTTGCCTTCCATCCCAACTCATTGACACTTGTGATACAGGGCACAGTATAATGATTGAGATTTTGATTAATTTCAGGAAATCCAAGCTGACAGAGTTTCACTGGTGCATAAAGGAGAGCCAAGGAAGTGTCATTAAGGAGGCACATGGGGAAAGCCCACAGAGCACTAAGTGCTGGCCTTCCAGGCAGGTCGCCAACTTGGGCCACTGGGAACAAAGAACAGAATGGGTGTGAGATTGCGTACGGCAACTGGGAAAGGAATGGACACAGGCAGCTGAAGACAGAATGGCTGTCGCCCGAGGTAGCTGCCACAGACTAGGGGCTGGGTAGAGCTGTTTGTACTCCACACTAGGAACAGGAATGGTGGCGGGAGTGGGTTTGGACCCAAGGATTCATATTGTCAGAACTGGGAGAGGATCCGGTTGACACTGAGAAGAGTCCAGTTCCCTCCAAGAATCACTGGAGGAAAGACAGGGGGAATAAATAAAGGGGGAAAAAAAAAACATGGCAAGGCAGTTGCACAGGGACCTGTCATAAGAGGCCCCATCCTTCACGTCTTTGCTCAGGCCTGAGAAGTGAAAATTCTCAGCAAGGGAAGCGTGGAGTCCTGGTGGGAACCAGTGTCTGTGTCCAAGCCCTTCCAGGCCTCAAAGAAAGCCAAGCCTAGAGACCACCCACGGCGAGCCCTGTAAGCCACGTTCTGTGCATCCCTCAACGGCAGTGGAAGACACTGGAGTTCTCTAGAAAGCAGTTCCCTGGCTTACTTATGTTTAACCTCACTATGGCTCGTGTATGGAATCCAGAGGCAAGCGAGGGTAGAGTGGGATTGTCTCTGCTTTCCTGAGGGGAGGAATGTTCCGGAAAACCAGGAGGAACTAGAGGATTCCCTGGGGAGAGAAGAAGGCTGAGATAAAGGCAGACGGGTCTGAGACACGTATGTGCCTAGGTATGCATGCGAGCACGTGTACACACATCAGGTAGCTTCTTGGGAAGAAGAAGGAACCGTAGAGATGGATTCTGGGCATTAAACCCAAAGGCAATAACTTGTAGTTATGGACTAACAGAACATGGCAGATGAGACCAGTTTGGGCTCAGGATAGATGGAGGACACGAAGCATTCACTTTGGGAATTAAATTTCCGATACCTTCTTCTTATCTAAGAGTAAATATCCTGTAGACCTTTCAGTATCTGAGCTTAAATTTCAGAAGAGGTGTCTGCACAGGAAATCAAGTTATGAGTGGGGAGGATTTGGCAGGAAGCAATAAGAAGCGCATGATTTGAGCAATAAGAGCAGAGGCAATAAGAACACAGAGCTTAAAAAAAAGTTGTGCCTCAAAATAATAACCTCAGCTCGTGCATAAGCTGGATCCTTGCATGAACCTATCACTCCAGTTCTGATGGGAGTGGAACAGGAGATCACTGGGGTAGTCTGAATGTGATGGTTCCAGAATCAGGAGCTCTGACGTCCAGGGGCAGATGATGGGTGTCAAGCTAAAGCAGAGAGAGAAGCTTCGCCCTCCAGTACCACTCATTGCGGTTAATCTTGTGGGTTATGTGGCACCTTGGTGAGGATGGACACTCCTTTTATACATTGTGTTATTTCACAATTTCATGATTGTAACCTAGGCACATGATTCCTTTCCCAGCTAACTTCTACTTCCCTCCTACCCTGAAAAGCCTCCCTCCTCCCTATCAGTCTCTTTTCCCCGTTTAGATGTTTCTGTTCGGCTTACTGTTTCATGGGTTTAATCCGGGCCATTTATACGATCTTGAGTTTGGAAGGAGCTAACCATCAGAGCCTGGCCTCGCCAGTGGTGAACAGCTAGATGTGATGTCTCCCTCTCTTAGAATCTGTGGTTGCCGATAGAAAGGCAGAGCCTGCGGTAGGGCCCCAGGAGTTTTTCCCTCTCTGTACAGACTGCTAGAGAGCCCAACTTCTGTGGATCCGATGCTAATTCTACCCAGCTGCTGTGAGTTCATGGCTGTTAGGGCTGTGTCATGCTTAGGAAGCGGTGTTTGGAAGCCTCTCTCTCCTTTCCTCTGGGCTCTCACAGTCTTTCTGTCTCTTTTCCTGCAATGTTCCCTAGATTCAAAGGAGTGGTGTAAATGTGGCTTCAACTAGGCTTTATTCTCAGTGTCTTATACAGCCATGGGTCCTTGCATTTACCTCTGTTCTCTCTCTCTCTCTCTCTCTCTCTCTCTCTCTCTCTCTCTCACACACACACACACACACACACACACACACACACACACACAAAGGCTTCTCCATTTAAGGTTGAGAGAATCAATCATGTCTCTGGTGTGTATAAACAGATACTATGCCAATTAAGCTAAGCAGCCATCTTAGGTTACCATCCCACAAGGTCTAAGACCTCTTTAGTCATGGGTTCTGGACCAGGTTTACAATATTAGGCATGGATTCTCTCATCTATAGCAAGCCCCAAATCCACTTAGGGAGCAGTGGTTGTTACATCCATAATAGTCATGCCACAATTGAAGTGATAGGCATATCTTGCCTGGAAGGTTGGTATTATAATTTGTTGACTTCTCAGCTGGGCTCAACTCTTGGTGCTTTTCCTGGCACAGGAGCCTTGAGTAGCACCATCTGGAGCCATGAGAGCCAACCAAAACGGAGAGTTCTTCTAGCCTGGTTCCAACTTGGTTTCTCTACATCTTGCATCTGAAGTGTACGCTGTCTACAGTAGTAAAGGCTCATAAAATAGTTCTGGTGGGAAACGCAGCTGAATTGTCAGAGCTTATTTTGAGGGTTATCTCTGACTAATAACTCCTCTGGTGTTTCACACTTGGTCTTAGGCTTTTTGTTTCATGGTCCGTTACTTCTAGCACCTGTATTGTCTCGTCTTGCTGGGCATCTGTCTTCCTACTCTCTTGTGTTTTTAAACTGGCTCACCAGAGAGAAAGTTACAGAGTGATTTTCTCATCCCCCTTTGTCCAGTTTGACCCTCTTTCTGTTCTCTCACTGTTTCCATCCCTCACCATTCTACCTGTTTGAGCCTTCCCATTCCCAATGTGTTCCTTCTTGGCCCTTATTTAAACTATGCGGTACTATGGTCCTGTCTCTCCTTCCATCCTCTTTCTGCCTTCAAGGGTTCTCGAGGTGAGGATAGATACTCTTTATTCAGTTTCTGTAGTCAAACGCTGATTTCTTCTAGAAATACCCTCACAGATATACTTAGAAATAATGCTGTACCGGTTATCTGGGCAGTGCTTCCACTCAGACAGACACACAGAAAAACCATGTCAGCACCATTGACAGAATGGAGAGCAGGAAGGGAGCTATCTTGGCATTGTAGGATGTTTGGCCACATCTGGACTTTGTTCACTAGGTACCACTCATCCTCACTGTGACAACCGTAAGTGTCTCCGTGCATTGCTCATGTTTTCTGGTGGCAACATGATGATGGCTGAGAACCGTTGATGTAATGCGACCTTGAGGTGACCCAGGGAAGCAGGAGATAGCACCCGCCACAATGGATGCTGCTCCTCAGATGGGGTGAGTGGGCTTTGGGCCATCAGGGACAGCGCTGTGTGTGTTGCAGGAGCAAGGTTGGGAGTGCGGACGTGACTGAGAGAGATGGTTTCAGGGCGGAAGGATGGGCCTCCCTACAGTACCAACCCTGTGGCTGAAAACATAGAGGAGGAAAGCCAAGGGAATCCAGTATTCCTAGAAAAGCTACCCCAATGAAGACTGGATAAGAATATGAACTCAGTTGTTCTTGCAGAGAAAATTGAAAATTGTAATGTATTTATTCTACTTTTGCATGAGTGGTGAGTGCAAGCATGTATGTACCTTGGTGCGCGTGTGGCAGTCAGAGCTCAACCCTGGGTGCCAGTCTTTGCCCTCCATTTTCAAACAGGGTCTCTCTATAGTTTGCTGGTATGCATGCCATGCTATTTGGCCTGGGAGCTTCCAGGTATGTCTCTACCTTCTGTCTTACAGTTGGAACCCTGGGATTCCAGATGCAAATCACAGGGCCTGGCAAACACGACCTCACTGATACATCTTCCTAGTCCTTACAGAGAAAAGTTTAAAGTTAATAAAGCCCATCTTACCTCCCCTTTGCTTTTGGATTTTCTTCTAGGAGTTTTATAATTTTGCACTTGGACTTGAAGTCTGTGAGGCATTGTGAATTAATTTTGAAAATAGTGTGAGGTCTCGGAACTACGTCTTTGCTTACTGGCTGATTGCATGTGGCTGTGCATCTGTCCTAGCACTGCCCAATGCAAAGGCTGCTCCCTTGGTGGCATTATCTTGGCTCCTTTGTCAACAGCCAGCAGGCTATGTTTGCATGGGTATGTTTCTGGGCTGCACATTCTACTTCATACAGTGTTTTACAAATTGATGGCCTTAGCTTATCAGTGAGCCATATCATCAGTTTTGAAGGTCTTAAGATGAGCCTTTTTTAAAAACAGGAACAAAATTAAATAGAAAAGAAGGAATATTGCACCTACTAGTGAGAATATCCTTTTCTGAAACTCAGTTTCAAGTGCTTGCATTTATGTGCACCCCATGTCACAACATATAACATCTTCCTTACTGTAACAAAAACCTCCAGAACACCGAATACCGGTGACACTGCCCTCACGCCCCGCCCTGCTTTCTCTCTGGGTCTCATAGTCTAGGCTGGCCTGAGCTAGCTTTAGAACTGCTGCTCTTGCCCCTCTACCTCTGAAGTGCTAGGATTGATTCTAAGCATGAGCCTCCATGCCCAGTTAAGAAGCGATCTCTGTCTATAGATGCAGAGGAGTCCAGGATTTGTCCAATATGAAAATTAGGTTTAAACAGTAACTACAGAAAGCTAGAGGAGGCAACTCCCATAGGCGGCCTGGCTGCTCCTATGATTATTAATTTTTACTTTTATGAAAGTTTCATATACGAGCCACACTGTCAAATTCATAGCCTTGTCTATAATTAATTTTGAGATAGACAGACAAACAGACCAACATGTTGCCCGTGTGTACATGTGTTTAGGGTTGATGGCTCAGGCTTGAGAAACCTAGATCATTGTTGTCCTCTCCTGAGGAACAACCATTGATGGCCTACAGCTCTTCATCTGTGTGTAGGGCATTATGAAATTCCCCCTGTACGTGTTGGCATGTTGACCTGTGTGCTCTTGTGTAGACCCTGTGCTGGTGATTATATTGCTGAGAAGAGAATTCCTTGTCTTCCGGCAGTCATCCCAGACCCCTGGCTCCTACTGTCTTCTCTCCCCCTGTTTCATGTTTCCTGAGTCTAAGGTGTAGGGGTCGATGTCCCAGTTGGGCTTAGTTACCCTGGGTCTCTTATTCACTGCATTTCGACAGTTGTAGATCTCTGTAATAGCCTCTGTCTTCTGAGATAAAGGAAGAGAGTTGTACTCATCTGTGGATGTAAGGATATACGTATTTGGATAGCAGGTTACCTACATTCATTTAACAAATTGGTAGGAGTAGGATCTCCTTTAGGGTCTATGACCACACAAGGCTGTGGGTTCTTGGTTGCACTTATAGTACCAGGCATGTGTACCTTCCCAATGAGCAGGTTTTTTTGTTCAATTAGATAGCTGTTGGTAAATGCCAATGTGTAAATCCCACTCTCGCACTGTTGGGAATACCTTGTCATGATGGATGAGGGTCATCTCTCTATTTGTTACTTTTATTGGTTAATAAAGAAACTGCCTTGGCCCTTTACCTTCTAACTTGAATCCGTGGTGATCTGATAAGACACAGGTGGACACTGAT
>NC_022027.1:11052286-11054256 GCF_000317375.1 Microtus ochrogaster
TGTAATTATTCCGTGTAAAGCTAGCCATGCGGGAGCCAGCCGCAGCCTGCCGCTCCTCATCACTACATTGTCAGACTGGTCAGTGTTGTTGGGTAGCAATGTTGATAACTCTTCTCCCGCAGCTGCCTGTTCCCATCTTCTGATATTAGGACTGCCAGCCCCCAGGTCCGTTAGTACTAACTGGATTTTGTTTCAAGTCCTGTCACCTAAGTATTTAGCATCTTTACTAATAGGGACTTATCTTTAAATTTGGGGAGACACTGTGTTGGTTAACTTGACACAAACTAGAGTCATCTGCAAAGAGAACCTCAATTAACAAAAAGCCTTTATGAGACTGGACTGTAGGCAAGCCTGTAGGGTATTTTTTTGATTGATGATTGAGGTGGGAGGGCCCAGACCACTGTGAGCAGGTGGTTCTGTGTTATGAGAAGAAAGCAAACTGAGCTAGCTAGGAGTAAGCCTGTACACGGTTTTCCTCCACGTGGCCTGGGCTTTATTTCCTGCCTCCAGGTTCCTACCTGAGTTCTTCTTCATGCTGGATGATAAGCTGTAAGCTCAGATAACCCTTTCCTCCCAGGTTGCTTGTGATCATGGTGTTTCTCACAGCATCAGAAAGCAAATTAAGTAGTCACGAAGAGCATTCGCAGTAGCCTATATTGTTTTTTTTTTCGGGGGGGGGGGTCTCTTGGACTCCCTATCAAACTATTCTAAGGGAGGTATCCCTTACCTGGTTCTGGGATCCTGGAGAGAACACTCAGTCCTCAGTGTGGGGTAATTTCATTTATACACAGACGTGTGTATGTATTTTTCATATATCAATTTTTAAGTAAGTTTATAAAACAATAAATCTCGCTATGGGTGTGAGCGCATGCGTGCGCGGCTAATTAAATCGCTTCTTGTATCCCCTCCCCCTCCTTCGTCTTGTCACAGCACCCTGGCCCACTCTTTAGCTCTCTAGAGCTCCTTCTTCCTGCCTCCCCAGTAGTTCTTTTCTGAATGCAAGGGGCTCAGTAAAGAAAATAGCCGCTCTGTAGGCAGAAAAGGGAAAAGTTTATTCCACAGTACCAAGGCTGTCTACCTGAGAGAATCAAGAGGAGGATAATCTCCAGGGTTACGAGGGAATGGGTACCTGAGAGAAAAGGGAGCCTGTGAGGTGGAGTGGGGCTTTGAAGTGTCTAACAAGTACCTGTGAGTACTTTGAAGTATATAACAAGTACACCCAGGGGGCTTACAAGCCAGCACACACCTTGATGTGTTGAGAGGCACCACAGGCCTGTGTTAATGGAGAGCCATACTTCCCTTTTGCTTTTGATAAGAAGAATGACTCCTTTTGGCAAGTGAGAACCAGTTTCACAAGTTCCTGAGGAATGCTGGCTTTTGTCTAACCACCAGAATTTGGGGGAAAACTGGGGTTTCCTTCAGACCCAACAATGTCTACTCCAGCTTCTACAGTAACTTCAAGTTTATAAAGTCAAGCCTAAAACTTTAGAGCTAGGTGTCACAAATAAGAGATACCATGTGGCATTTGACTTTTCTGGGTTTGGGTTACCTCACTTAATATATTTTTCAGTTCCATCCATTTCTTTACAGATTTCACGGTTTCAGTTTTCGTTAGCACTGCATGTATGTACTACATTTTCATTACCAATTCATCAGCTGACGGACATCTAAGCCGCTCTAGTTACTAGCTATTGTGAACAGAGTAGCAATGAATACAGTTAGGAAGTATTGTTATAATAGGATTTTGAGGCATATAGTAAGGAGTTAAAAAGATGGATCATATGGTACATCTATTTTTGGCTTTTTTGAGACCGCTTCACAGTGATTTCCATAGTGGCTACACTTGTTTGTAATCCCATCAATGGTAAAACAGAGTTCCCTGTAGCCACTCAGTAATTATTGACCATTGTTCCCTTCCTTCCTTCCTTCCTTCCTTCCTTCCTTCCTTCCTTCCTTCCTTCCTTCCTTCC
>NC_022027.1:11054431-11058926 GCF_000317375.1 Microtus ochrogaster
CCTTCCTTCCTTTTTTCTTTCCTCCCTCCCTTCCTACCTTTCTTTCTTCCTTTCTTTTTTTCCACTAAGGATGTTAAAACACTGTTAGAGATATTTCTTAGCTATTTTTATTTTCCCACTTGAAAACTCTATCTACAGTCCATTTTGACTAGATCATTTGTTTTTTAAATTCTTTGGTTTTTTTTTATTGTGTGTATTTTGAATATTAATTCTCTATTGGATGTATAACTGATAACGATTCCCTCCCACTCTGTGGAATTCCTCTTCATTTGATTGACTGTTTTATTTGCTGTACAGAACTTTTTTATTTTTATGAGGTCCCGCCCATCAATTGGTGTCACTAATTCTTAAGTGAATGGCGTCCTATCCAGAAAGTCCTTTTATTTCTATATCCTGTAGGGTACTTCCTGTTTTAGGCTTTTACACTAAGACCTTTTGATCTATTTGGAGTTTTTTTTGTTTTTTTTGTTTTTTTTTTTTGTGCAGGGTGAGAGATGAGGGTCTAATTTTATTCTCCTATATATGGGCATTGAGTTTTCTGAGTACCATACGTTGAAGATTCTGTCTTTTTTCCAGTGTATATTTTTGGTATCTTTGTTGAATATTAGGGCTGTCATTCTGTGTACTTATGTTAGGGTCCTCCCTTTTGTCCCATTGATTTACATGTCTGTTTTTGTGCCAATACCATGCTGTTTTTATTGTTATGGTTTTGTAATATAACTTGAAATCTGGTGTAGCCATCCCTGTTTTTGCTCAGGATTGTTTTGGCTACCCAGGGCCTTTTGTGCTTCCATATGAGCTTTAGGGTTTGTGTTTTCCTCTCCTTGAGGAATAGAGTGCGATTTTTTTTAAAAAAAAATTAGAATTGTATTGCATCTATAAATTGCTTCTGGCAAAAACGATCATTTCAGTGTTAGTTCTCCTAACCCCTGACCATGGGAGGCTTCTCTATTTCTCACATCTTTCTCCATTTCTTTCCTCAGAGACTTTAAATTACCACTGCGAAAGCCTTTCACATCACAGATTTTTATTTCATGTCTCTAGATATTTATTTTTTAAAAGCTTGATTTTAGTTTTAATCATGGAGCAGGGAGTATGTGTGTAGGTGTTTGTGTGTGAGTGCAGGAGCCCATGGAGACTAGAGGCATTGGATCCCTTAGGGATGGAGTTACAGGCAGTTGTGAGCTGCCTGTCAGGTGCTGGGAATCAGGTTGAATTCTCTGGAAGAAGAAAATCTCCTAACCGCTGAGCCATCTTTCCAATCCCTGATCTTTTCTTCTCCCTCTTCCTCCTCCTTCTCCTCCTCTTCTTCTCTCTTTTGAGGCTAATGTGAATGGTAGTGTTTTCATGATCTTTTTCTCAGAGTGTTTGTTGTTCACTTATAGAAATGCTACTGGTTTTTCTAAGTTGATCTTGTATCTTGCCACTTTTCTGCCACTTCTAGATGTTTGCTGGTGGAATCTTTGAGTTCTCTTATGTACCATATCAGATCATCTGCAAATATAGAGATAATTTGTTTTTTTTTTTTTCCTATTTGTATCTCTAAGAAAAATGAGGCAGAGAAGCAGATAGACTCAATTCCAACAGGCCGAGGCTGCTTTATCAGAACAGTAAGGGGCTGCAACCATTCTGTGGAATGAGGGTAAGTACATTTAGAAGGGCTGGGGCACATGTACGAAAACTACCAGGAAGTTGTGGCTAATGTTTTGTGGTTTGACTGGGAGTTATTTTTGCATCTCTCAAACTTGAAAGAGGCTAGTGAGATAAACTGGCCGATCTACCTCAACTAACAAGACAGAAGCACCACTATTCCTTGCCCTAAATAACTATTGAATCATGTAGAATGAAATGCTCTAACTTATTTAATGCTAATTAATTGATTAATATCTGTAACTAGAGGTTTCTCATCCTGCCTGGTCCCACAGCTGCTTTTAAAATAATCACTCAGAGGCTTAATAGTAATTACATATTGTTTGGCCTATTAGCTCAGGCTTATTATTAACTAGTTCTTACAACTTAAATTAACCCATTTTTATTATTCTATATTTTACCACCAGGCTTGTGGCTTATTATTATCAGCTGTTGGTGTCTCCCTGACTCTGCCTTCCTTATCCACTTTTTTTTGCTTGAATTTTCTTCCTAGCTATATTCTTCTTGACTATTGGCCAAATCAACTTCTTTGTTAACCAATGGTAATAAGGCATATTCACAGCATATAGAAGGGCATCCCACATAATTATAATCTGCCATTTTCTGCCTAATTAAAAAGGAGTGTTTTAACTTTTTGTTCTTTTTTGTTGTGTTTTTGTTTTTGATTTTATGAGGCAAGTTTAGCAGTCATTTTCCTGTGGGTCCTGCATGTCTAATTTATGCAGCATATTGTCAAGCAGTTCAGACAAGTGCAGTTTCTTCCCCAAATGCCTAGCCTTGCCATATTGAAAGCAAACTTCATAGGGAACTTCTTCAATGCCTATTATCCTCTTGAAGTAATTGGTACTGCCAGGAGTAGACTTCTCTCACTGTCAAGAAAAGTCTAAATTCTTAAAACATTTTAAATGCCATATTCTGTAGGTCTGTAAAGTGTTTGAAGACTACCTATCAATCATAAATATATCTTTGTATACCTAGAAAACCTAACTAATGTGTCTATAAATTTAACTATTAAAGATGACTATTAATTTGTATTTCTTAACTATATATTACATTTTTAAATGAGCTGCATAAACATAATACCTTAAACAAGAGTAGAACTAAACATACAGTATAACAAAATTGACCTTAAATTTGTATCAATAAACCAAAATCTAAACCAATGTAAAGTACTTTGAGATTAACAATTGTTTTTGGTTTAAAGTAGATTTAATAATCTACCTTTTTTCATCATTTGTATATCATATCCCCCTTTTTTTCTGTAGAAAGAGATTTACTATTACCATTAAACAGACATTTATAAATAATATTTTTGGAATTTGGCCATAATTTATGCTACTTTCTGCTGATTCAGAGTGCTGGTAGTCTTATAGGGATCCTGAGAAAAGTTAGAATTATGGTCAAGTCTTGGCTGTAGTAGTCTGTGAGGCTACAACATTTCAGCCAGTTGCTTGAAGATGTTCTGGATATTGGATCACATGGGCCATCATTCCCATGGAGACCTCTCAGGGTTCTTGCTTGATCAAATCATATTACCCTGGAAGGAATCCATAACTGTTCGTCTTCTGTGGAAACAAAAGCAGAACCTCTTTCCCAAAGCAATATATCCTTAGACCCAAGTTTGAAGTCAAGATACCTTTATATTGGTTTAGCTTAGAAGCCCCCACAATGAAATGCCTTTCGGAAGTAACCCAATAAAAAGCAAAAAAAACTAGAGATAACACAATAGTATGCATAATCTAGACTATGTGAACATTCCATCTTTTTTGGCTTATTATTTTTTATATTACTTTTACTGTCTCTTTAAAGACTTTATTTTTATTTTTTAAAACTTTTTTATAACTACCTATACCCCTTTTCCTCTCTTTCTCTCCCAAGCCTACATACATTTTTTTTTTTTAAATACACTATGACCCATTTAGAGGTTCTTTTTTTTTTTTCTGAATCTATCTTTATGGTGTACCTATAATCATTTTTTGATCACTGTTTTAAACTGGTAAGCAGGCCTGGCTAGAATTAAAGTGCCTACTTTGGCTGTTGGTTCTGCCCTACTTGATGTTTTATCATGGTGGAGGTAGCAACAAACTTCATGCTTACTCCCTTCTCCCAATACTGCCATTAGGTAGTGTGCAACGGGCCCACAAACTTTTTTGTCTGTATGAGTACGAGCTAAATCCATCACACAGTACAGGTTGATTAGTCTTTTTGTATCAAGGCCTGTGTGAGATTATGGAAACGCACCATGCTGCTTAGCTCATGGTGGCTGGGGACTGACTCTATATTGCAGGCAGCTATTGGGAGACATATCTCTATATGATGGCCAGCATGAGAGACTAGGAATCCCAGTGTAGCTCTGTTTCTGTACATTTAGAAAAATTTTAAAACTTTCTCTGACCCTATGGAAATTTGAGAGCCTCATACTGGTATGCCATTTGTAATTGGAGGTTTCTCCTCCTGCCTGGTCCTGCAGTTCCTTTTAAAATAACCACTCAGAGACTTAATACTAATTACAAACTATTTGGCCTATTAGCTCAGGCTTATTGTTAATTAGCTCTTGCAACTTAAATTAACCTATTTTTATTATTCTATCTTTTTACCACGAGGGTTGTGGCTTGTTACCTCACATTTTGCTTTCCCAGAAGCTACTGGCATCTTCCCAACTCTACTTTTTCTTTCCTAGACCCTCCTGCCTCTCTTCTTGGATTTCCTGCCTAGCTATATTCTGCCTGGCTATTGACTAAATCAGCTTCTTTATTAATCAATGGTAACAAGACATATTCACAGCATATAAAAGGGCATCCCACATAAAATGTCATTCTGCCATGTAGTCACATCAAATGCATTT
>NC_022027.1:11059048-11064179 GCF_000317375.1 Microtus ochrogaster
TGTAGACCAGGCTGGCCTTGAACTCACAGAGATCCACCTGCCTCTGCCTCCCGAGTGCTGGGATTAAAGGCGTGCGCCACCACCGCCCGGCGACAAGGCCATCTTTTAAGAAGTTCTGCCAACCAACCTTTTTCTCTCACGCCTACAGTTGTATCAGTTGACTTTGTACAGGCCAGTGTGATCTATACTGAGACAATCCATGCTCCAGAAAGCCCCATTGATGGCAATGCTTGGGGAGTGGTGCCTAGCTTGAAGAATATAAAATTTACACTTTTGATCTCTGGCTCACGCTTGCTTCTTGACAGGCTGATACTTAGTTTAAAAGAATGTGCTTTTTTTTTTCTATTTTGTGTTTTTTTTTTTTTTCATTTCCTTCTCTGAGGTTATTGGGGTGGAAATCAGGTTCAAACAATTGAATTTTACATACAATATACACCTATGTTGTGACTGTCAACTGAATGTTGGCATTCAGTTGTTAGCAGAGAGTAAAAAGACCAAACTGAGAACTGACAGTAGGCTGTTCATTAAAATGTGGATTAATCTGACCCAGCCATGCATCTTACCCAGAGATGTGATCAGTTGATGGATCAGTCCTCAGATCTTGAGGGAAGCTTTGCAGAAATAGATTAACAACCTGAAAGGGCACGGTAGGGGCAGATTCTCAAAGGGATCACTGCTCACTCTATCCCCTGTTACCACTTCTGTTCTCCAGTCTCTTACTTACTCTAGTGCCTTTTACTTGAACCTTTTATGATGACAAATTTACTTTCTCTGTACTCTCTGCAAGGGCTACTATCTACTTATTGCAACTTGGAACTTAAAACTCAGGAATCCCTGAAGCTAAAACTTTCCTTTTCTATATTAGATTCTTTTTGGACAGGGGACAGGATATTTCTTGGCTTTGATCTCATAATCTTGTGTCTTAGAGTGATGAGTATAGGGGAACCCTACTACAATGTCTTTAATAATTAGTTATGTGTGTATTGTGTGTATATGTATGGTGTGCATGGAGGTGTGTGTTTATAATGTGTGTGTGTGTGTGTGTGCGCACACATGTGTATCCATGGTGCATGGGTAGATATCAGAGGACAATGGCAGGGGTTGGGTCTCACCTCCCAGCTTCTTTGGAGGCAGAGTCTCTCCTGTTTTTATTGTCTTGTATTTTATTTGGAGGCATTAATTTTCCTTTGGTTCTCACCCGGCACCTTGTTTCTGAAGTAGAGTGTTTCTTGTTCTAACCTTCCAACTTATTTTCAGGTAGTCTTTCTTGTAGTTCTCACCTTCTGTCTTGTTTCTGAGGCAAAGTGTCATCTGTTCTTGTTTGACACCTTGTTTTCAAGTAGTCTATTTTCCAAGCTAGCTGGCTCACAGGCTTCAAGTGATAGTCTTGTCTCCTCTTCTCAACTCACCATAGAAGTGTTCAATCTGTAGATGGGTACTGGGTACTACCTTTAAAACAGTGGTTCTAGGTGTCAGAACTGAATTCATCAGACTTGCACAGCAAGTACTTTGACTCATGAAGCCATCCCTTAACATTCTATTCTGCAGGCCTCACAGACACAGTGTATATGTGAGAAAGCACACAATGCTATTCCTGTTTATCTATGGGGGATTGGTTACAATATGTCCTATAGATAAAAAAATATCTGTACATTCCCAAATCTGTAAACTCTCAGGTCCTATATACCAAATGGCATCATATCTACATATAACCTAAATATAAACTCTTGTAAACTTTATGTTTTTAATAGGACACTCATAGTGCCTAATGCAATATAAAAGTTGTGTAATAATTGTTTTACATGCTGTTCAGGGAATAAGGAAAAGGGAGGCTGTAAATATTCAACATCTATATAACCTCTGTGAACCTCACTAGAGAGTTCACATTGGCAGCAATGCAACAGTTTCAGTTCGGTTTTACTTAAATCTACAGAGAGCAGCAGATTTCAAAGGTCTGGCTATAATTCCATCGGAGATTTTGTTACTAAGAGAATTGGCCATAGCTTTTATTTCCAACAACAAGCCTCCAACATGACATCTGATTAATATGAAATGGAAAAACCAAGTAAAATATGTCTTTTGGTTATAAAATTATTGGACAGCATTTCAGGAGAGTCATCTGGAAGGGAAGGGCTGAATCAATGAGATGATCAGTTGTAATGGCCTGTGTCCCTGGCTTTTGAACTCTCCACACAGTCCTTTGTTACAGGGCTTGCTGATTTAGTTTGTGTACCAACATCAAGGAGCAGTTGAGGGGGCAGCAAAGAGTTGAATGGACACAAGTGCCAAAGGGCTTGGGAAAAACAGACACTGTAAGCAGAAGGTAAATGTGATCCAACATACGAACAATTATGCTCTTTAAAACCAAAATAAGGGGTGAGGAATATAATTCATTGGTAGAGTGCTTTCCTAGCATGCGTGGGGTCCTGGGTTTAATCCCTAGTACCATTTAAGAAAAAAATAATAAGAACAAACTAAAACAAACGAACAAAAAAAACCCAGATGTCATACATGAACTAGTCCCAGGAATCAAACCTTTAGTTTGAAGACTTGCACTGTGTTCCAGAAAAAAAATATAATACCAATCTATTAGAAAAGGACAGCTATATTCACTGCCTTTTCTGGAGATTGTCTTTCATGGTTCCTCAAAGCTATTTTTCTTGAAGATGCCTTCTGGGGCTGGGTTGAGATTGGTGGCATGTCTCTCTTTTGTCAGCCTGATAGCAACCCCACCTCTGTGGTAGATGGAGGGATGACACATAAGACCTGTGTTGGTTAAGCTTCTCTTTCTCACCAACGAGACTTACCTGAGCAGAGGGAACTTCAATGGAGAAAATGCCTCCATTGGATTGACTTGTAGACAAGCCTGTGGGGCTTTTTCTTGATTGATGATTGACATGGGAGGGCCACATTGTAGCATGGGTGGTGCCATCCCAGGTCAAGTGGTCCTGAGTGGCTTAAGAAAGCAAACCAAACAAGTCAAGGTGAGCAAGCTAATAATTGGCATTCCTCCATGGTTTCTCCTTTAGTTCTTGCCCCAGTTGCCCCTCATGATGGACAGTGAGCTGTAAACTAAAATAACCCCCGTTCTTCCCAAGTTGCTTTTGGTCATGTAAGGTGATTTTTGTTTGTTTGTTTGTATTTTTTTTTTTTTTGAGACAGGGTTTCTCTGTGTAACAGCTGGAGCTTTCCTAGACCTCCCTTTGTAGACCAGGCTGGTCTCAAAGTCACAGAGATCTGTTTGCCTCTGCCTCCCAAGTGCTAGGATTAAGGGCATGTACCACCATGCCTGGCTATGCATGTTGGGCACCCGGTGTTATTATCACACCAATGGACACCAGGAGTATGGACTGTTGCTATGACAGAACTGACCATGCTTTTCTTTTGGACGAGGGTAGGCGATTGTGGAAGTGTTCAGAACTTTGGCCTGGAAAAGCCATTGAGTTCTCTGAGCTTGCTGAGCAGTTGTGAAAGCTTAGAAGACGATGTTCTCAAAAGGATAATGGCTTATGAAGCCTTATAGAGGTAGCGTGAGAGTCTCTCAAAGACTTAGCAGGGCCATTCATGTGATAGATCTACAGTAAGAATCTGTGATATCTGCTCAGCAGGATCTGAAGGATCACTATGATCAACAAGAGACCAGCACCACTGAAGCCAACCCTTTGTTTTACTGCAGTAGGCCTCAACCTTCCTAATGCTGCAAGCCCTTAAGACAGTTCCTCATGTTGTGGTGACCCCCAGCCATTAGATTGTTTCTGTGGTTACTTCATAACTGTAATTTTGCAACTGTTATGAATTGTAATGTAAACACCTGATATGCAGGATATCTAATATGTGACCCCTGTAGAAAGGTCTTTTGTCCCCCAACGGGTCACGACCCACTGGTTGAGAACCACTTCTTTACTAGGACAGTTGATGCTGGTCAGCTGGAGCTGAGAAAATCCGCTGTGGTAAAGAGGAGACCAATATCACTGAAGTGAAATCTGGCCGTATTTCTTCAGGGTTAACACATGGAAGTTGGGATCTAGAGAATACCAAGGCCATATCTCATGTTGGCAGCTGAACTTGGTCATGTGTAGGAGTCCCCTAGGTACTACTCATTTTGAAGCCATGAAGAGAACAGCTGAGTCTTGGCATTGTGAGAGACCAGGAGAGGTCACTAGGAAGGTGTGTCCCAGATGCGGGACTTTGAGCTACAAGATTTAGTTCACATTGTTGAATTTTGATTTTGCTTTGATTGTTTCTGTCTTCTGGTTCTTCCCTTGTGGAATAAGAGTTTGTACCTTATTTTTTATTTTACAGGAAACTGCTGTTGAGCGTTTGGACTTTTTAAGAGGCAGTGTTTATTTTTTGTATTTTTTTTAAAGAGAACTTTGACTTTTAAAGCATTGAAGTCTTTATAAAATTATGCTTTGTTTTATCTTGTGATATTAATATTAACATGGATTCTTGGGGACAAACAAGAAGGTAAAGTTTATGGTGTAATAGTGATGTGGTGGGTGTCAGGGTGACGAGGAGTCACAATTGTGCTGGTTAATATTTCATCAGTTGGACACAAAACCTTAACTGAGAAAATGCACCCATCAGACTGGCCTGCAGGCAAGCCGATGAACGTTTTATTTCTGTGGGCGGTGTCATTCACGGGCAAGTGGTTCTGGAGTGTGTAAGAAAGCAAACCGAGTAAGCCAGGAGGAGCAAGACAGTGAGCAGTGTTCCTTCATGGCTTTGGATTCAGTTCCTGCCCTGATTTCCCTTTATCGTGGACCATAGTTGTAGAATGAAATAAACCCTTTCCTCCCCAAGTGTCTTTTGCTTCTAGTGTTTTATCATGGTAATAGAAACAAATTAAGAGAAAGTCCAACAGTGCCAGTTTCACATTTTCCATTGGTGTTTCTAATCTTTAAGAGTGAAGTCTAAGTGCCAAGGGGCAAAGTGATATGAATGAGTTTCCTACTTTAAAAGCAAATATTGTTTTTACCATTTAATAAACTTTCCTTTACCATTAACTATATATAGTAGTCCTTCTTAGTGGCTTTGCTTCTTCTTCTTCTTCTTCTTCTTCTTCTTCTTCTTCTTCTTCTTCTTCTTCTTCTTCTTCTTCTTCTTCTTCTTCTTCTTCTTCTTCTTCTTC
>NC_022027.1:11064279-11074867 GCF_000317375.1 Microtus ochrogaster
TTCTCTGTGTAGCCCTGGCTGCTCTGGAACTCACTCTGCAGACCAGGCAGGCCCGAAACTGACAGAGATTCACCTGCCTCTGTCTCCAAGTGGTGGGATCAAAGGCACGTGCCACCATTGCCAGCTCCTTCTTAGTATTTTAATGGTCATTGAAAACATATATTTTTGAAACAATCTCATATAATCCAAGTTGGCTTCTGGATTGTAAGTCACTATGTTGCTAAGGCTAGCTTTGAGACTTCTGATCCTCCTGCTTCCGCCTCCCAAGTGTTGGTATTATAAGTCTGTGCACCTGTGTCTGGCACAGAAGATGCATCTAAAGTACTTATGATATAGTGAAATCAAGATTCAGGTTGTGCTCTGGGCATTTTTTTCCCCTGTGTATTCTGTTTGGCTTCTGTCATCCGATCTGGAGTGACCAAAGTACATTTGAAACTCTGGTCTGGTAGCCCTCACCCACCCTCATTATCATAGACTCGTGAGGGGCCACAGGGCTGTGTCATGTTATGTTATGATGAGGAGGGGTGTTGTCTGTTTCTGTGAGGGGCTCTTGTAGCAACCACAGATGCGCTTTGTGTGAGCATGTGTCTGGGATGCACCTCAAGGTCTAAAGTAGACGTTGGTTATTCTTCCTTGATCACTCTCTAATTCACTGGAACAGTGTCTCTCATAGGACCCAGGGCCCACCAATTCTGGCTAGGCTGGCTAGCCAGCTTGTTCCAGTGATTCTCTAATTGCCCTAGGAATGCTGGGATTACGGAGCTGCCACACTTGCCGGGCTTTTATGTGGGTTCGAGAGATCCAAACTCTGGTCCTCCAAGTGCTTTACCCACGAGTCATCCCCATAGCCCCAAGGACTCATGTCACTGCAGGTGACAACATCCACTTTCTCTAAGTGGGCTGTAGGTAGAGACTGCTCATTTGTTTCCCAACCTATTAGCTCAGGCTTCTTATTCACTAGCTCTTACATCTTAAATTAACACATTTCTATTAATCTGTGTATCAGCACGAGGCTGTGGCCTACTGGTAAGGATCTGGTGTCTGTCTCCTCCTATGGAGGGATCATTAGCTGCTGAAGGAGATAGAAGCCAGATCCTTATCACTAGGCCATAGTCTCGTGCCGATACAGATTAATAGAAATGGGTTAAGATGTAAGAGTTAGTGAATAAGAAGCCTGAGTTAATAGGCCAAGCAGTGTTGTAATTAATATAGTTTCTGTGTGATTATTCGGGACTGGGCTGCTATGAAACGAGCGAGCAGTCTCTGCCTACAGTGAGTGACTGGGGTAGGTTGTGGAGGAAGCATGAAGTCAGCAAGTGACGCTCCAGAGCACACGGGTGGGGACCTTCAGTCATGTGAGGGCTTAGGACAGCAGTGGCAGAGTGCATCATTTTTTTTAATGTGTCAGTTTCTCTCAGAAATATTGTTTTGTGCCTGAATGTTTGCCCATATGTATGCCTGTATATTGTGAGTATGCCTGGTGCCTGAGGCAGCCAGAAAAAGCGCCATCGGAGTCCCTGAACTGTAGTTAACTGGCAGTTGTGAGCTGCCACGTGAATGCTGGGATATAACTGGAAGAGCAGCTGCACTCTTAATTGCTGAGCAATCTTTATAGCCCCCTCAATTTCTTACTTGACAACCTGGGTCCTTGATGGTTTAATGCCTTGTCAGATGTGTGTTGTGTTTTGATTTGGAGGTGACTGTTAAGCTTTTGTGGATATGTGACTCTCTGAAACCTTCCAAAGTCCACCACGCCTTGTGTATGATCACAGTCCTAGGTGTATAGATGGACAGGAACTTCCGTGCTCCTTTGCACCTGGAGACCAGAGGTTAACCTTGGGTGCCATTCACTTTATTTTGTGAGACCAATTCCTTGATTTGATCCAGAACTCACCAATTAGGCTACGCTGACTGACCAGCAAGTCCAGCAAGCCCAGGAGCCCTGACTTTCCCTCCAGCACTGGGATTAATACAAGTGTGTGCCACTACTGACTTTCCTGTGGGTTCTGAGGACTGAAACCATCATGTGTGGCAAGCACTTTCCCCACCAAGCCATCTCTCCAGCCCAGGCCTGTCTTTTTTTTTTTTTTTTTTTTCTTTTTGTCTTGTGGGGAGGAGGGACAGGGAGAGGTCTGTGATCTGAAACCTGGTTCTCTTACATTCACAGCGAGCACTCTGAGCCACTGAGCTACCCACCCCAAACCTAGTCTTCAGATATGGGCGCAAATAAAAAGACAACAGAAAATGAAGAACACTGTATTAATGTTTATTTCTAATAACAAGAAACAGAACATCAGTCCCTTATTTGTACAAAAATACCTGAAAGTTTACAATTAGGTTCACGAGCCAAAGAGCTATATAGCACAAAGTGAGGCAAAGCACGCGGGGTAAAGGTTTTGTCTGTTAATTAACACCCTCTGCATTCCCTGAAAACGTTTACATGTCAGGTCACTTTCTGGTCACTGCTGTTTGCACTATGACATCACAAATCTACGGTGAGCTACTGATGCTCACGGAGGCGCAGTGATCCGACAGACTGTCAGGTATTTAAGTGCAGAAAGGAGAAGACAAAACATCTAAGCTGAGGCACATATTTCTTCAAAGTTTAAGCAAACAAAAGAAAAAAAAAAGAAGAAAAAACACGTTCAGAAACTCTAACACCTAATAATATAACAGAGCCTACCTATTGAAACTCTAAAAACCCAAAGCATTTGGCATTTTCCTTCTCAACTTAGTCCAGGTGGCTACACGGAGTTCTCATTTAGAAAAGAAAAATCACAGGCAGAGATTACAAAGTCAAACAGGCTCCAAAACAACCCTGAGCTGTCCCCTTTACATTCATGTCAATTAAATACAAAAATAAAAGTCAAATGTCCTTCAGTCTCTGGCTAGGGGGGCTGGGTACCCACTACCCCAGGGACTAGCTGTTTCAGGTGGAATTCCCAGCTGCCTGTGCAAAGGCTGGCGAGCTCGGGGCCACTGAAGTCTGCTACACTCAAGGCGGGTTGCAGCCTTCGACAATTCACTTCGGCTAGGGAAGTACAAAATACTACGTCAAACCAGCTACATACAAAATTGTGAACCAGAGTCAAGCCTATACTTTCCTTTTAAATAAAATGCATACTTATAAATATGAGATACACGTCCTAGCTGACTACTGTAGAGGCAAAAGAGAAAAAGATTATGCACTGTGGGGACTGGTCTGTGTAAACTGGAGAAAGAAACCCTAGAGTTGTTTGCTGTCTGTTTTGTAAAGTTCTGACCTTAAGTCAGCAAAAAAGAAATGAGCACGGTAAAACTGAAATGTCCGTTTATCTGTCCCAAAGGGGAAGATCAGTGGAAACCTGCTGCCAGGCATGAACTTGAGAATTATCTCATTGTCAACTGAATGATTAACTAGCTGCGAAAGAAAGAGAAATGCAATTGAGCATTTATGCTTACGAAAATGTCTTACTAAAAAAAAAGATAAAAGATAGATAAAAAGTTAAAAAGTAAAAAGAAAAAAAATTCTTCATTTGTTGTAATAAACATCACGTGGAAACACGGGTTGCGTGGTCTGTGAACTACAGTGTTTCTATAACTGTGGACCAGCTTGCAGCTGACTCGTTTTTACAAAGCACTGACACGTCTATCTTCCACCATGCCGTCAACCGCAGGGCAATCAGGGGTGCTCCCTGGGGAGCACTCCAGTGAGTCGGGACTGGCAATCTAGCGGCTAGCTCAGGTTCAAAGGGCCATTCAGGGGTGGTGTCAGGCAAGGAAACCTGTTCACCACGGTTGTCTGTGTGTTTCTCACGGGAGTCCTGTCTGCTACCCTCATGGCCTGATAAATCATTAAGGGGACAACAGAGGGTCCTCCAAAGGGTTCAGGGGACCCATTGACAACTCCAGCCACCTTCTGACTCCTCTCTTGGAGGAGGAAGCAAACATCATGCTGCTAAAAACTGTTCAATGTTCACAACCACTGTGAGGTACTTCTCGCCCTAAGCCAGTGGAGGCAGAACCTCTGCATAGCCTGCTCCTGCTGGCTTAGGGGGTTTTCAGTAGGGCGCAGGGGTCATCAAGCAAAGACTCAAAGCCAGCCTATGCCAGTGCCCTCTGCAGTGTTTCCTTATCTTTATCCATAGACGCTCAGATTGACAGAGCACAAGGCCAACAAGTTGACACTTTCTCTTTAAACCCTTTAACCCCACGATCCCACCCCACCCCGGTGGGAGAACTGAACTGACTGAGGCTACTGCAGAGGGTAAAGGCAGCAATTATTCTACAACAGTGGGTGGCTGTGAAAACGTGAGGCACAGGGCACCCCAGATGGACTATGTGGCATCCACAATGAATACCAATGTGTTCCAAGAAGGCGTGCTGACATCAGTTTAAAGCTGAGGTCATGCAGCTGTGCTGTGCTGGGGGAACAGCGAGTTTTCCAAAGTAACGAGGTCTCCTGCACTGTGGAGAAGGAGATACACGAATAAGAAATGACCAAACACCAGCACAACAACAATGGTGACCAGACTGTGGGAGCTTGACGGAGTCCACAAAACACCAGCACAACAACAATGGTGACCAGACTGTGGGAGCTTGACGGAGTCCACAAAACACCAGCACAACAACAATGGTGACCAGACTGTGGGAGCTTGACGGAGTCCACAAAACATGCTTGGTGTCACCCACGGTCAACACCTTTGATTTGATTATTTTATTTTTTTTAAAAAAAAAGCTTTTCAAGTATGATGGGGAGGACTGGGGTGTCTATAATGTAGGAGCCAAATCCACACTGTGGCAACCTGTGGTAAGCAGGATGCCCTCAACAAAACTTTGGGGACCCCCCCTTTTTTTTTCCAAGCTGAAATCTGCCAATTCAAAATTCTTTGTCTCATCTGGGTTGCAAAGCCACATCCCCTCCTACCATAGGCTGAGCACAACATTGACAACGAAGAAGGAGTGCAAAAAAGTGATACAAAAAAGTAAACATCGCGGTTTTAATTGTCAAGATTATTCCAGGGCAAGAGTTCATTTCCAATTACTTCTCTGCGGTTTTCACCCTACGTGGCCTAATCAAAAATCGCCATTCCAGTTTCTCCCCACACTTGCACTGGATCTCAACCCTCCCCCAATTTAAATGGCTGACGCAGAGGGAGGTGGTCCTGCTTGATCCGCAGCGGCAAATCTTTGTGAAGTCCAAATAACTAATTGATGTTGGTCGGTTGGCACCGATCGAAAAGCCATGTTGTTCTGAGTCCTTAGGTGGGAGCAGGTGTGTGTTCTCCCCCTCATGCAGGCGTCTCCTCTCCGTTCCAGTGTTGCTGCCTCCAGCCTCTGAGAGAGGGCAAGGAGGTCATAAGGCCACGCGAATGCAGTGGTGCTTCAGCTTGCAGGGCAGAACACCTTTGTTGAGCTGGTAGAAGTCGACCAGCTGGATCAGGTCGGAGAACTTGGTGTTCCCATCATCCAGAGTGAAGAATGTCTGCCCATCATCCTCGCACTGCAGAGACACAAGAAATACTTGCCACGTTAGAGGAAGAGGTGACCTTGGGGGACAACCCATGGCCTGTGGTCAGGAGCCAATTTGCCTGCTCATGGTTTTGTTCCTGAGAGCCACACACACAAATGTGGCAAGGTAGGTCAGAAAACACGGTGGGCAGGGCCGTCTGCTACACTACCTATAGTTTGTTATATTCAAGTTCAGACTGCAACTTCCATTAGGAATGGAAGCAAAAAGAAGGACTGGTTTGAAGGGATCAGTACTTACGGGCAAGATCTGGAAGTTCTTAATCTTCTGGTGGTGGCACAGAGTCAGTACAAACGCCTTTGGATTACTCTGGCTGTCACGGAGCAGGAACAGCCTGTGGAGTGGGAAACCAGCAATTGATTATTGATTTTTCTAAACCCAAGTGTATTTCCCATGTATGAGTATGCATGTATACACAGGCACATCAGCTAGACCTGCTGATAAAAATGGGCTTACAGCCATGACACTTTGGTGTTTGGGCACCTGAGTGGTTTTCAGTGGCAACAGCATCCAGAAGGAAGTTGACAATGTCATTTGACATTGAAAGGAAGCTACAAAGACGAAGGTGAAATGTCCTATGTTAGAGGGTTAGAAAGTGCTCGCAGTCCAACAGGAACATGCCAAAATTACCCAAAGAAAAGTTTTTCCTTAGAGAAGTGACCTAGTGAGTGGTGGAAGACTCACCACACCCTTCTCTCCTGGCAAGGAAGAAGAGCTTCTGTGGGAGCTAAGGGGATGTGACCTTGAAAAGAAGCAGTATTTCCCGCTTCCTTACACTTCACAAGAGGTGAAATATCAGCTGAGGGGACAGGAACCAGACTGGGACCATCTTCATCAAGTATCAGACCATCACTATGGGGACAGAGCTAACGGACTTCAGATATCTCTCATAATTTCCTGTGTACTCCTGCCCTAGATATGCGAGCCAGTTCTAGCCAAGAGATGCTGGCTTTGGAATAAGTCCAGACACCACTGGTCAGGTCTGGCTTCTGCTCACAACAGGAGCTGACTATAATGCCTACAAGGAAGGCAGATCCAGCACCTAAGGATGTGGATTTTTCCCCTTTGTTGTAAAGCACACAAGGAGGGGCACGCTAAAAATTTAAATCTGTGACAACTGTATCAGCGTTTGCTTCCGGGTTCTCATGATACCACTGTGGTTAGGTAAAACCACACAGAGCTTCCATTCAGGAATTACTAGGAATAAAAGGACATAAAGCTATAATTTACTTTTAAATGTTAAAAAAAGGGGGAAACAGTGACAGACTAAAAGTGCTGTCCTATTATCACTAGAATCGTGGGTAGAGTTACACAGCAGAATTGAGTAATTCTTCTTGTAACTTTTCTACAACTTCCAAACAATCACAAAATAAAATGTAACAGAACAGCACAAAGAGTCCTAACAATGGTGCTCTCCAACCTTGGAGTGCAAGAGGCAGTCCACACACTAGGAAGGAAGAAAAGCAAGTTTCCAAGTTCTGCTTGGCATTATGAAGAGGAAATGTCATGAGATATTAGACCAAACTACTGCCATTAGTGGTGTCACCAGCTTGTTGAGTGTAATGTTAGACTAGAAAGTATTTAAATAGGACCGGGGAATCCACACTTGAAACACATTTGTTAACTTCTCAGTGCCTTTAGAATGCAAATATCCAGAATTTGTACATTCTGGGAAACACAACCAGCACGTTACTCCATGGCTTGGTGTGGCCAGACTTACCAATATATTTTTATCTTTATCTATGGTGGTCACATGGAATCAGTGCAAGCAGAAGGGGACCTATTTGGGGGCAGGAGAGGGACCACTGGGAGACAAGGGACAAAGAAAGGCAAGAAGGGCAAATATGGAAAATGTACAATGGCAGACATGAAATAAAACTCCATAACAAAGCCCTTTGTTTTGCAAACCACATTTGTCTGGCATAGGGTGGTGGTGGCATCGCTATGGGTGCCATTGTTGTGGAACATGTTCACTGTAGGCAGGATGACATGCTCACTCACAGAAAACTGGGAGCGTGGAGTGTTCCTGTCTAAGTCATTTATCTACCTACCATTTCTATCTGTAGATAGGGAGCAAGGGCAGGATGAAGGCAAAGGTGAACACTTGCCCTGGGCTGTGAGGGGCCACTGGGATGATAGCAGCGGTGATAGAGTTTGCACCCTGTGGTCCAAAGTCTCTTGCTGGCCCTGGTTACCCTGTGACAGCTATGATATGAGTGCTTGTAGGTCACCTGTTACAACCATGCTTCCAGTCACTCTGGTCAATGTCTGCCACCATCTGCTATACACACACGAGTGAAGCCAACCTCTGTTGCCCTGCCCAGCTTTGTAGAGACAACCTACTTGAGCAGTCACAACTGCAGAAGCAAGCCTCTTGAGGTCTAAGTCATAACAACCTTAGTAAAAGCCAATTTTATAAAGTGTATAAATAAAAAGGTGTTGGTGATTTCTTTTTTTTTTCTTTTTACTATTTGTTTACTGCCTTAGAAAGAAAAAAAAAATAACTAGCCTTGTCCTTTTCTATTTGAGGGGTAAAGGGCACATCTGGATACATCCAGGACAGGAGAGTTCAGAGTCATCTCTGCCCTTAACTTGGCAAGGCCAGCATACTCTGAGTTGGCTTCTGCAGGGAACTGTGAGCATTCAATAAGTCGTAGCTTCGATCAGCAGGAGTTTCCTTACCCGTCCACTAGACCTTGTTGCTTGATGATCCTGTGGGACTCCTCACGGGAGATACGTCCATGAAACCAATGCTGAGTTCTGTGAATCACTGTGGGGAAGATGGAGGCAGACAGAGGGTAAGACCTGGCTCCCCTGCAGACAGACCCCAAGAGCCAGACAACTCCAGTCAACCCAGCTCTAGCAGCACCGTGCAGAGCTCAGAGAGGTTGAGAGAGCAGGGCTCTTTGCCTTTCCGTCCAATACAAAGTGATTAGCAGTGCTTACCCGAATTCAGGGTAGAAGGATGAAGGGGGCTTTGGCTGCTTAGAATATTCATCCTTGTGCTTCGCTTCTGCAAAAGAGATGCCTACTTTAGCAAAGATAAGAGACTGATGTACCAAGTCATCCACTGCCCAGGACAGGATGATTGAGCAGTGTCCCCAAACACTCAGACTCTGATGGTACCACCTGACTATGGAGAATGAAGAGTTTCTTGGCCAAAATGGTAAAGCAAATGCCTTTTGGTTATGTCTAGCCAACCGTGCAGTGAGGCATCAACGTGTTTCTTACTCTGACTACCTATGATGTAAACCCTGGAAAGTCAGCAGAGCAGCACAGGCTACTGCGTTAAACCCTGGCAGTTGTCAGAGCACTGTTCTCCAGGGTTCCTGTGCTGAAGACTTTTGCCCTTTTCCTACACTATGGCTGCAGTACTGGGAATGTCTCCGAAGCAGAGCCCTGGGCAGGTGTTCTGCACATGGTCTTTAAATTTCAGGGAAACCTGAGCTGGGAGATAATCTTCCCATCTGCAGATTCAGCACCAGAGCTTAGTGCGAGAACTGTTCCCTGCGGAGGCCTCCACAAACAGCCACTAGTAATTCATCAGCAGGAGCTGCTCAGAACAGAGTAGTGTGGAAGGCCAACAGCAAGGAGGGCTCCCGGGGCAGCCACTTCCTGCACTTACTCCCATAACTCCCTCTCACCAGGACCAGAAGAGCCCTTCTGGCAAAACCTGGGTGTTTGTGTGTAACCAGTTTCACCCAGACTGGGGCTAGTGCCTTACCCGCCAGGCATGGCCCTCTTCCAGGGCAGCGCTCTGAGCTTCAGCTGGATTATCGATCACTCTTCCGGTCTGTCCAGAAAAATCCATTGCCACCAGAGAATTCTCAGAAACGCTGCGCTGTAAGACAAAGGCCACAGATACTAAGATACAAAGAAATCAGTCAGGGCAGCATGCTGGAGACCACCCCATGAAACAATCATAAAGACACTGGGAAGGGAGCTATAGAGTTCCCTGTTTCAGGCAGAAAACTCAGTGATTTAAGTGGGACCAGGCTAAAAATGGCAAAAATGGCTTTGGGCTTGGTTTAAAAAGATGGGAAGGAAGGGAGATTGGTTGATCTGTCCCCAACTCCTTACTGTAGATCATGCTTGGAGCAGTAGTTAGTTCAGGGAAGCAAACATTAGACTCTTCTATGACATGGCTTGCTCTCACTCGCTCCTGGGAATAGTACCAGAGGACCTTTAAGATCACGTTGGTAATATAGTGCATGTCTGTACTTTTAGAGAGCAGGAGTGGTTATACTCTTAATATCCTCAAAAGAGAATGACTTCAGCATCCATGCATCCCATGACTTAAAGGAACAAAAGCCAATAGGTAAGACGGCTCCCTGAGAGCTGGAAGTGGCTGTTGATGTTTTAGCAACAGGTTAGGTGTGCTACAAAGAGGTTCCCATAGCTCTTGACTGTCGAAAGTCCTCTACTTACCACAGGGGTGTTGAAAGGAGAGAGCAAAGCCTTCCTCTGCTGAGGGATGCGATAGTTTTGGTACAGGAGCATTCCATACTGAAGAGGAAAGACTAGTGTCAGTACCAGCACCCGAGAGCTCCCACAGCCCCAGCCCACAGCAAACCCCACAGCTAGGAGGGCAGTGTTGATACACAAGAGCCGACTACTCTCTGCCAAAGGCCCCCCCATGAGCCTAACACGCTGAAGATGGCGTGCTTCTCTTCTGTTCTGCCTCAGAACTTGTGTCCTGGAAGAGAGGGGTCGCTGACTGGTCTGGGACTGTTGGAGTGGGAAACAAACAGGGCAGCAACACATATGATGGTACCAAGGTCAAGAATCATTACCTTTCCTGATTTCTGCATGAGTCAAGTACTATACTAAGTGATCTACTTCATCGACTACTCCCCATTTTTATGATTAGCCTTACTTTACTGATAATGGAACTGAAACACAAAGAAATGAAGCAAGTGATCCAAGGCCACAAGAAAGCAAGAATGCACGACTTAAGTGCACATAGTCAGTTCTGATGCCAGTCTCCAGAAGAGAGGTCTCACATGCTTTGGACAGCCCAAACAACACTCCCAAACTATTGATTCAAAACACCAAACTGGAAAGGAGAGAGAGGGGGGG
>NC_022027.1:11074967-11101649 GCF_000317375.1 Microtus ochrogaster
GGAGGGAGGGAGGGAGGACACAAGAGCGAGCACCAGGAAAAAGAAGGAACTTTTGGAAGTGGTCACATCATCTTCTTGTCCTTGTTTCACGGGAGACAAACCCTCTTGCAGCTCTTGGTCCTATAGTAAACACTCCTTCCTAAAGCACAAACATGTATCACAAGACAAAACTATTTCCCATGAGTGTAAGTGCACTCCTGTGAGAGGAGAAGACAGGAAGACAAGTCAGGACAAAGGTTTGAAGTTAAAAACCACCAAGAATTCCCCCATATTGTTGAGAAAAAGAGTCAAGAATACATAAACCAGATGCATCATAAGAAAACTGCTAAAGACAAAAACAAAAACAGAGACAAGGAGAAAACATCAGTACCAAAACAGATAACTGACATTTTTATATAAATGATGAACTCCAAAGGACAGCGGAATGGTGAGGATGAAGAAGTAACTGCTACTAATGAGCTGTTCCTTCAATAAGAGAGGCAAGACTAAGAGTTTCTTTGGTCCACACTGCAAGGATTGCTAAGAGCTGAGTTCTTTTAGTCCCACAGAGAAGAATGCATGATTGGGGAAAAAATTATAGTGCACCTAAGCAGATGATTAAAATAAAAATTGGGTATATAAATTCCAGCAGCAGTGCACTTGAGGGGTTTAATATACAGAGAATGGTTATTCACAACAAGGACATTTCAGACGGCTGGTGGGGGAAATGGAGAAAGCTCTTATGTCAGCCTGACTGTTGAAAGGACTAAATTACACGGCTTTAGTAAGTCAAAAAGATGCATGTTGTGGCGCTGTGGTAGCCACTGGAAAACAGAAAATCAATGGATGAGAAACAGGCATACAGGGAAAACATAAATGGAAATAGTTAATGTAAAAGAAAAGCTATGCAAACACTAATCAGATCAACTGCGGCAGTAACGCTAACGATAGACGAGTAAGACCTTAGGGCAGAGCAGCATCACTGGAAACAATAAACCATGTTTCACCATGACACAGACTGAGAAACCTGTCAGATGTAAACAACGTAAACTTCTGAGCACCTACTAATGCATACACTTAAACTCAGTCATAAACTCATGGTTTGTATATTGTCCTTCCTGTCAGGGGAATTGGTTCTGGATGGAACACACTACAAATAACAAAACAGCTAGTATTTGCACAGAACCTATGTACCTCTTCCCACAGACTGCACGACAGTCTAGTACCTTCTATCACTCTCTACCTCATCTTTTGAGGTGGAGCCTCTCTCACTGAACCTGGAGCTTGTCATTTGGGCTAGAGTAGCTAGCAAGCAAGCCCCTGGGAACAGCCTGTCTCCCCCACTCCCCAGCACTGTTGTTATATGCATACCACCTGCTCAGCTCTTTATGTGCGTGCTGGGGCAGTGAAACTCAGGTTCTTAGACTAGCACAGCAAAAACTTTACATACTGAGCCACCTCCCCAATTCTAAAATATAATTTTATTAAAGAGCATTTCTCATCTATTTTGGCTGGTTCTGAGAATGTGGAGCCTGTGGCTAGGCAAGGCCAACTGAATACATACAAGTACATGCTTGTGTGTGGTCTCTGTGTGTATGTACATGTGTGGGGTGCTGTCTTCCTTAATCATGTTTTGAGACAGGGTTTCCCATGGACCAATCATTAGCCCCAGGAATCTTCCTTTTTCTTTCCCTAGCATTGGGGTTACAGAAGCGTACTGCTTCATCTGGCTGTTGCTGGTGATGGGGAATTGAATTCAGGTCCTTATATTTTCATGGCAAGGACTTTACAACTGAGCCATCTTGCTAGTCAAGCAAATACGGGTTTCTGTGTCTGTATAGATAATGGAGAGCTGAAAATAAGGGGTTAAGCTTGCATCAGCTTCTGAGAGATGACCTTTTAGTCATTAGAATGGCCTGTCTAATATAAGTGCTTAACTGGTGGGGCCATGGGCCAGACCACAAAGCTTATGTTGAATGTGATTCATGCTGGGCCTGGGGCCATGCTAGGGACTAAGGCCAACCACATAAGTGATAGGTCTATATGGCCAACAATGCATGGAAATTGGGGTCTACAGTAAGGCTCGAGTGAGCTTCCCCAGTCAGTAATGCTCTGAGTGTGTTATCATACATTTTTGTTAGCAGATGCAAGTATGGTGTACCTGACTCCTCTCTTCTGGATTACTTTCAAGCCATTCACTCATATCTACTCCTTTCACTGTAACATTCCGGATACGAGCTTTGCTGAATCTGTAGCCCTAGTTCATTAAGGATGGGGAGGGATCTATTGAGGGTCTTCCGAACATGCCTACATGTCTCTCCCCATAACACACAGTGACACACTTAGTAAATCTAAAATCTACAGTGTTCTAAAATCAAATCTTTTGAGTAACAATATAGCGTCTCAAGTAGAAATCCAACTTTTAATTTTGTGTGATAGATCACAGTTAAAACCTAGGCAAGCATATAAAATTACATCAGGCTGTCTATAAAATATATGCATGAAACAAATGCATTTCATGTTTAGACATAGGTCCTATCCCCAGGTCATCTCATCATGTTTATGTAAATATTCCTGTGTCACAAAATCCACAGTACTTCTTGTCCCAAGTATTTCTGAGAAGGGTCATTTAATCTGGAATGACCCAAATTTGGGAGTATGTTACCCTTATATATATATTTTCTCTTTTAGTACCTTTGATCTTTATTTGGCTCAACTTGAATGTCTTTTCAGAATATCTTCAAGGAGACACTTAGATCAGTGACTTTAAGATTTTACTCCTTTTATTTCCTTTTTAAAAACATGCATTTAGCATTAAAATTTTGCCTCTCTTAGCCAGACAGTGGTGAAGTTCATCTTCAATTCCAGCACTTAGGAGACAGAAGCAGCTAGATTTCTGTGAGTACAAGGCTAGCCTGGTCTATAGAACTAGTTCCAGGACAGCAAGGGCTGTTACACAGAGAAACCTTGTCTCGAAAAACCAAAAATTTTCTTCAGAAGTTCTACATAATTGTAACTTGTGGAACTTTTATAATTACTCATGTGACATAACTTTTCATTTTATATTCTATCCTTGATCTATGAATTATTTTAAATAGATCATCTCTGTAAGTAGGTATTATGCATAAAATTATACTTTATTTGCATGGTATTTTATGATTTTTATCTCAGTTACTAAGGAAGTACACTGTTTTCATATTTACCGTTTGTAGTTAAAAGACTATAAATTTACATTGTCTCTACTTAAAAATACAAAGACCTACACGGTAGTACTTGCATTCACACAAAGTCTTGAAATTGTTAAGCCATTAGCCATTTATGCACCAGCTGTCTACAGAGTTACTTTCTTTCATTTCCTTTTTTATTTTAGTTGACTGGGCTTTAAAGATACGTGTATAGTCCAATTAATGGTATTTCCTTTGTAATTCCTTCTATTGCTTCAGAAGCAAAAGAAAGTATGACCTAACAATGTTTCCTGCTTCACTGCAGTGTAGACTCTCACTTCCTATTCACATCAAATTAAAAGTGACTCTCCTCAACAGTAAAGGATTAAGGTAACAGTGGACTGTTTTGTTTCTTTGTATAGAGAGACAACAGCCATGTCTCCACATTCAGAACTTGCCATGAAGAAATGTCCTTCTGGGCTGAGGCGATGCCTCAGTGAGTAAAGGTGCTTGTCACTAAGCCTGAATTTGGTCCCCAGAACCCACACGGTGGAAGGAGAGAACTGATTCCCCCAAGTTGTCCTCTGACCTCCACACACATGCCCACACACATTCCCCTAAAGAAACTAATTAATAAATTAACATAATAAAGAACCATAAGCATCAATAAAGTTCACAGGAGTTTAACATTACAAATGGGGTTGAGTTTGGGGATCTAATGAAAGGAATCCATTTGCTTTGTGAACCCATTGTGTATTGACAGATTCCCTTTATTACCTAGTTTTCATTCTGGCCATTAACCCTGGAAGACCCAACATGTTGAATAAAAGGACAGATCTCTCTCTAGTAAAGTAGTGAGATGTGTAGGTTCTCAAGTGAGGTGGTAGGCAAGTTTACTGCTTTATGCAAAGATAACAAAAAGGTTTAGAGTTGTGGTTGAAGAACACTTCAAAAACTACAGCACAACTACAGGAATACAAGAAAACTTAAAAGAGGTGTTTTTTTTTGTTTTTTTTTTTTTAACAGGGAGGGAGCTGTAATCACATGGGCGCACACCCTATTTAGCATAGATGTTAATGAAAAGGAATCTATTAAGTCCAACTAGGCTCAGACTTCCTGGGATCCTGTAATTTGATGGCCCATGCCCCTGGATCAGAAGTGGCATAGGCCATTAGAGGCTTGAGCATCTAACAGGCAAAGTGAGACAGTACTCTTATCCTTTCTTCTGGCCATGGGAACCCAGGCTGTGGTTACTCCCTCTGTCAAGTTCTAACAGGCCAAGGGTAGGAGTAAGTCTTTGCTGTTACAAGCTACTAAGACTGGGGGAATGCCTGCCATCTATAATATTCTAATAAAATACATTTAAAAGAAAATCAGGCCTTTTTTTTTCTGTTTGTCATACTGGGGAGTTACAGATTTTGCTGTGAAATGGGGAGGAATTCTGCTATGAAAATCTTTGAGAACCACTTGATTTGACTTTTTTAGGAAAAGAATGCAAGGAAAAGCCTAAATCCAGAATGTTTACATTCCATATATGACAAAGAAATAAATTTGGGGCAGGTGGGAAAAAAAGCCCCAATTGCCTAAGATTTATCAAATTAGATAACTAACGTCGACACACAAAAATTGACCCAAAGCTTCCATTTGGTCTCAATAATATTTTATAAAACAAAGGGTATTTTAACATCATTAGGTAATTAATCATAACCATAGGTAGAAACCATAATCTCAGACTGAAGGATTACAAATGGATCCACTCTCACTATGAACACAATTGGCTTCATGTGTTGCATTTTTGCCATGAGCAGAAGCTGTCTCCTTCCAGTAACCAAGGACTCCTGTGTGGGACCCTAGGTCTAAGTCTCGGCATCTAAAGGAGAACCTGGGAGGGAGTATTTGCACAAGGGACATCTAGAGAGGAAAGGCTGAGAGCATCGGGACACCCCAGTCCTTTTGTGATTCCTGGTGTTATGCCCTCCCTGGCATGCCTATGCTCCACGAGGCAAGGCTTCTCTGACCTCGTTCCACCGAGTGCCATCTTTTGCCCTGTATGCCCTTCTCACTGCTGCGATGACTTTAATTCCTTTATTTAGCTGCTACACAGTGCTGCAGTGAATTTCTTCTTTGTTTCCAATGTGCTAGTCCTACTGTCAAAGTACTTTTGCAGAGGAGGCTCCTTGTGCCTCTTGGTGGTCTGCTGTCTTGCCGAACATGAACCTAATTGCCTTTTCAGGGTGGGGCAATTTAAAACCAAAGCAACCACAATGACAGGCTCTTGTGCTGACACAGCAAGACATTTTGTGGAGGGAATTTTTACGTCAGTTTAAGAAACTTTTCTAAAAGGAGGGAGAACAGGAGAAGTAGGTAACTGTTACAACTTTCTAACACTCTGGCACAGTCCTGTGTCCAAGAAACGACTCAATGATGTGACAGAAAAGGACGCAGAGCACAACCAGACTCCATGTTCTGCACTGTCCACTAAGTAGATCGAACACTGAGCACAACAATGCCTTTAGCAATTAGGCTTTCTTCCTTTTTCAAAGGAAAGCATATCTATGAAAGCACTTACAGATATAAGATCATCCTTGGTTAACTTTAAATAACAAAGTTTTCCTTCTTGAAGCCACAGGATCACAACGTGATATAAATTACTGTCTCAACACTGCTGGCGCTGAGTCCATGTCCACTAATCAGAAATGGTAACGAGACAGGGCTAGGGAGGGTGGGAGGTGACTTCGCCTGATGATTTAGGATTCCAGGGTCTCTATGTTCACCATGTGATAAAACAAGGAAACCTCCGTGTTGAATTCATTTTTTCCAGATGGAAAAATAAAGCCTATGTCTAGCAAGCAAGAGTGTCTGAGAGGATGAAGCTCAAGGGCCTGTTCTTGCATTACAGACCAAGACCTTAACACTAATCCTGAGAAGACACAGTCTGACATTTTGTTATCTGTGCTACAGCAAGTCTGTAATTTTTAGTTCAAAGTCCCCAATTGGTGGTTTTCCCCAACAGCCCAAGGGAGACTCTGGCATCACCAGGACACATGGAGGCCATAAGAAGCATGGCCTCAAGCAAAGAGAGAGTGCACATGGGTGCCAATCCCCGTTCAGGCAGGAGGATCAGCCAGGTCCTGCTTAAGTTACAGAGAAACCCTAAGCCCAGCCTGGGCAATCTACTGAGTGAGACTGTGCCTAAAAATGTGTACAAAGAGGCCTGAGGATAGACCTCACTGGTAGGGTGCTTGCCTAGCAAAAGATAGACAGACAGACAGGAGGAATGGAGGACAGAAGCAAACTCACACACAGAGCCAGAAGCACAAGTGGTAAGCTGGCATTTTCAAGAGCCTTTATTATATCCTGAGAGCCTAGAAGTCCCTGTCCTCAATTAGGGTTTGGGATCATGGGTCCTGCCTCATCTCACTTTCTACAGCCTGCTGCTTACATCTAAGAGCCTTGGGGGAAGTTATTAGGTATAAGAAACAGGTGAGGTTCTAGGTTTCCTATGGCTTGGAACTTCCTGTTCTGAAGGCAGTATGAGGCTGTACTGCCATGACCTGCCCAACCTCGTCTTCCAATTTTAACTAAGACAACTTCTACCAGGAGAATACATGGAGAGAAGAAACAGTTTGGCAACAATCACACAGCTGTCCACATCCTATGGTCTGCTTAGGAATGACAATGAGTTATGATAGAAGCAGAAAAAAATTCTACTCTAACCTCACTGGAGACTGGCTACTCCTAAGTATGGCACTGCCTCCTGCAAGAAGTGCCCTTAAAGATGTATCCCGAGACCTTTGGAATCTGTGGATCACTGGATCAAATGATACTTGTAAGTAGCTGGGGCACTAGAACTCAATGCAGAATCAAATCTATCCGAAATACCGGGGAGGCTGAGACAGAAAGATATTTCGAGTTTGAGGCCAGCATGGGCCACATACAAACCCTGTATCAAAACAACAAACCAAACCAAAACAAAACAGGAAGTGGACATGCAACTGCCCAGGGCTCTCGGGGAGGGCGGCAAAGCACAGTACTTAGGAAGTGAGCTCAGGAGCCAGAATGCTGCTCTCAACCTGGCTCTGCCACACCCCAGCGGCCATCCCTCCAGCCTCAGTGTTGTTACCTGTGAATGAGACAATCGTGACACAAAGCGCTGTGAGGAGAAGAGGTTGGGCGCAGAGGCACGGACGTTCAGAACAGGCTAATGGTGTCATGTTAGCATTACCATGGTGTCAGAGCTCCTGATTTGCACTCAGTGGGTGCTGTCCCAGTCACTTCTGCCTGGGATTAGCTATGTCACAGTACCTTAGAACTTTAGCCTACTGATTGGATTATGTATCGCCAGCTTAATAAAATACATTGTTTTATAGTGTACAATACCATTTTTCTATTTCTTTTGTTGCCTTCTTTAAAAAGATACACATTTTCAGGTAAAAAAAAACAAAAAACCCAGACCTACAGAGAAATACAAAGGTTCGTCTCTAGCATCTGTTGCTACTTGCATAGTGGGGTTATCTCTCAGCAACCTTTCTTTTTCCTGTACCAAAGAGTCAAAAACATATTTTGACTTTGCCTCTTTCTCCTACCCAGAAATGGAGGACATCCTAATATTGATATACACTTGGTTTTTAATTAATAGTTTTTCTAAAACTGAGACCATTCATTATTAATTTTTTTTTTTAAAGAAAGGGTCTCTGTATAAAGTCTAAGCTGTCCTCAAACCAAGAATCTTCCTGCCTCCACTTCCAATTGCTGGTATTTTAGGCATGTGCACCACACCTAGAAATCTCATTATTTTAACATATAAAAAGTATTCCTTTCATGGCTGGCTTACATTCCGTTACTTTGATGATAGCTTACATTCCGTTACTTTGATGATAGACTTTACATTGGCTTAAAACTGAGGACTGTCTACTGTGGGGTATTTTTTTAATTCTGGATGCTCAGAGGACATTGGAAACATCTAGAGGCATTCTTGGCTGCCTCCACTGATTGGGGGCATCTTGTGGGCAGAGATCTACAATGCTAACAAAGAATACATTTCCACAAACACTTGACACTGCTCAGTTAGGAAACCTGGCTCTGAGATCTTAAGTAGAAGAATGTACAGCTACACTTGATACGTCAATTCTGACTTCATGATAGGAACAACATAGTGTTTTTGTGCCAGGATGGACCCACATCCAGTTGTTCTGTGTGAGATGCAGCCGCTGCAGCCTTGGGTCACATACCTTGAGGAGTCTGAAGGCTGTCATCCAGCAAGTACGGATCTGCTCATCCTCAGCACAGAGCAGACGCAGCTCTTTCATCTCAATTTTTGCTTTGTTTGGCTAGAGGAGAAATGAAAACCCCACAAGTGCAAAAGTGAGCAAATATACACCCAGTGTAGTGAGTGATCAACACCGCCACAATCTCACCAAGAGGAAAAGAACAAGGCTTGGCCAAGGAGTGTGTGTGTTATGTACAATGGTGTGTGAGGATTTACTACGAATGCATGTTTGTGCCTATGTACATGAGTACATGTCCACATCTGTGTGTTTGGACTACAGGCACACATATATATATCCACGTGCAGTGCTCCCATATACACACATAGAGGGTCGTCAGTATTGCGGTCAGTCCTCACGACCAGACACCCACACAGACAGTGTCAGTTCATTTAGTGGCTACAGATAATCAGGTGTTAGGTCAGGAGTTGCCTCTCTTAACAAGCCATTGCTTCTCCTTACTACAACCAGGTAAAAGCTGCAGCCAGGAGGCCAACAGCTACCTGGCCTTAAGTTACCAAGTCCACTGAGTACTTCCTAGAGCATGGACTACTCAAAAACCACCCAATCCTAAGCACACAGTAAAGCCAGTGTAAAAACTACATCAGCAACCAGACAGTGAGCAGAAGAACCCTCTGCATGGTTCCCAGCCTCAGCCTAAGGGCAGTATCCCATGGATTACCTTGATGCACATCCCATGGTCATTGGGTGCATTGTACTGCTTCTTTCCAGCAATCAGGTAGAAGATGCTGCTTTCCTCCAGGTCAGCCAGCAGCTGCAGGTGTCTGGGTTCCTGCAAACAGCAGTCAAGCCAAGTGTGGGGTCACACTTTTAGTCTATTGTGCTAAAAGCTCACTTTAAAGTCTGTAGTCACTTTGCAACTCTCATCTTTCCATTGGTCATACACATGAAAACTTAAATGACAGCATGTAATCCTAACAATAACAGAAGCTAAAAATGTCAGCTACATGTTGTAACGGATTCACTTTATTTTATATGAACTATGTAGTTTTTAAATTTGCTCCAGCAAAGACAAAACCATATTTTGCTCCTGAATACAGGACAACAACAATTCAGCATCTATCCTACGGCCAGCCTGGAACCGAGTTCAAAATTAAGAAAACCAAATATATCCCTGCACTGACTGAATCAGCCAGGAGGGTCTAGGCTCAACCCAGGAGGGATCCATGCCTGGGCATCCCAGAGGTGCAGGGCTGATGGAATGAAGGAGCTGCGGTGTGTGCTGCCATTCAGTCTCCGACAGACCACATTACTGATCCCTTTGTGTACAGCTATATATAAACTGCTCATTAGTAAGTAATCACTAGCATGAAAGAGGTTAGGGTGCATTTAAAAATTAAGCCCAAGTTCACAGTAAGCATACCCAGAACAGGACGAAATGAAATATTTTAAAACTTTACCTTTGAAGTCCCCTTGGTGGAGTAATAGAGGCCAGATCTGCGCAGGCACACATACAGTTTCTTCCAAGACTTTCTTCCAAGCTCCTTCACCTGCAGGAACCCTTGAATCTCAGGGCAGCTGCTGGAGTTCAGAAAATTCTACGGAGGAACAAATTTTTAAAATTAGGGAATATACACACAAAATAATGAAAGCAGTTATATCATTATATATAGCTGACATTTCACGAATACTTTGGGGTGGGGTGTTAGGCAAAATTTTCTTCCTTCAAACTTCTTGAAATTTCAGCAAAATTAGTATTGAAACAGAGATAAGCAAATGGCTCTCACAAGGCGGTGGACATAATGTTATAAGTTTCCTTAGAAGATGGAGGATTTCAAGAATCCGTTTCTTATTTCAAATTTGCAACAAGTCTATTTCAGTAAGAAGACGGTTTTGCTTAGTACCTGCAGAAGCTGGGCCTGACTGCCATTGGACTGCTGGCACCAAGTGACCATCTGATCCGGGAAGAAGTTCTGAGAGAGAGGGGAGAAAACAAGCTTATTATAGACAGCAGACCTGCCAATGTTAAAATTTTTTCAGGTATGATCACAATCATTTGTATGTTAAACAACAGCCCTTCTCATTCTTTTATCAAAGCCTGCACAACACCAGTACCAAAAGAAAATCACAACCACAAAATAAATAACAACAAAGTGACCGCAGTTGTACAAAAAGCTTACTGGGCTGAATTACCCAGAAACCATTACTTTTCTTTCTTTTCACTAAACCAGTGGAATTATCACAATCGCAAGTGGATAGTGATCTCCCTGAGCTGACTGTCAGTCTGTCTGGTGACTCAGGACAAAACCAAAGGCTCAGATGTCATGAAATATACTTTGCTACTATGTCACATGACCGGCCCCCCCACCTAAAAAAAGAAATGGGGGAAAAAAACCCCAACAAAACACCAACCAAGGAGTTGATGTCAATCACTGATTGCTGTTCATTCCAACATACAAACAAGAAGAGTACTTGGTATTTGCAATGATTAATGAGTAGTTCTTCTGCTGAATATTGGATCAATATGTTCTAGTGTGACCATCTCTACTCTCTGAGGAAGGAGACAGTCTCCTTCACCAGTCTTAATGACTTAGTTATGATGGCATTGTACGTGAGGCCTCTTTCACTAAGTAGCGTTCTAGTCAACCCAAGTGCAAATTCCAAGAGCCACAATGTGAACCCCAAAAGGAGACTTACCACTGGGTTCTTAAAGAACTCGTACTTCGCATAATTCTTTCTGAATAAGAATTTGCTTTCACTTGGCATGGTACTCTCTACTTGGACCACAATCTCATGGTCCTCCAGGCACCTCTCTGTGGGGAGAAACATCACATGTGAGCTGAGACAGAAACTTCAGGGCAATTTTACAAGGCGGAAACCTGTTCTTTAAGCACCGAGAATAAAGAGTATGGCAGGAATGACACTAAATTTAAGCCTCTTTTTACCAGGCTGACAGATATCTAAAAGAGGTCTTAAAATCCAATAAAAAGCAAAATTTAGGTTAGTACTGGCAAGTATATATTTCTTTTGCACTTGGAATCAACACAACATTAATGAGAGGGGCACAAATGATTTTTCCCCCATGCTACAAAATTTCAACTCTTGCAGCAAATTAACTAACACAACTTGGAAAACACCCAAAAGCAAAGAAAAGGCAAAGACCCCAGGCAAGGAGGCCTTGCAAGAGGCAGGGTGTTAAAACCAGGGGAGCTGTGGACAGGACACTATAAGCACTGAGATGTACAGAGCACTCGTCTTTCATACCTAGCCCTTAGCACTGGCTCTACCACGGAATGTGCGCATCAGCTGGATTTGTGTGAAGGCAAAGAAAAGAAGGTTCTCCACACAGATCACTTGCTGCGCATGGTGTCCAGGTGCTTGCACACACGTGCACACATACCTCTTAGCATAGCTTATGTAAGGGTCTAGAAAGGATGGTTAGTCCCCTCTCCGAACCTCTCCTTACGTGGAGTGAACTCAGCCTGTTCCCTGCTGATAGGAATAACATGTTCAGAGAAGCTGTGGAATGGAGATCACAGCTCCTCCCACAGAGCTCCTGGAAAGCCATAATGGAGGTGGTAGTGACAGAGAGCTAACTACATCAGACAATGGAATAAACTATCAGTAAGTCCACCCCAGACTTAGTGTGTGACCTGATGCCAGCTAAGCATACACAGATTAAGTGAACACAGGGGTTGTATCTTAAATCCCCAACGCTTCTCGTGTTGCCAGAGCTGAGTCTCAGCTGGGAAGGAAGGGAGACGCTTAGGAAAAGGCACTTTGAGTTAAAAAGTCTCAGAATTGGGAGAAAGAATTTCTGTCCAAAGAGGAGAACTGTGGCCATGTGCCTTTCTCTGTGAGGACCCCTCTGTTACAAAGAGCACATTCTGGGCTGATGCATCTTTGGCCTTCATTTTTATACTGTAAGAAGGGGACATTTTGGTAGAAACATATTTAAAACCAGAATTTGTCCCCATGGCAATACAAAGCTTACAGCACATGAAAAGCCATGCTTGCTGCAAACCTAGAATAGTTTCCATTTACCTCTATCTGGGAGAATTCTCCCTGTAACACACAAATGCTTATGTTTACATAAGGGTTATATTTCCTCAAGACATATGCGAACAACCACACACAACTTAGGCATTGACTAAAACTGTGATGCATGGTTTAAAAAAACAGTCAGGCTTAAGTTCATTCATTTTAAACAGACTTTCTTCGTCTAAAAACAGATCAGTGAATTCCATTAGGAGTTTTACTCAGAGAAAATATTCTAAACAAACTTAAAAACAAAACTCAACAACCCCATAACCTGTGGGTGGTTGTTTTACAGAATAAATTACTTTTCCATTTAAAATACAGAGTAAAAAGGGAGGTAGCGGCCGCCTAAGTAAGGATGCAGTGGCTTGCTCTAAATCAAAAAGTGTGGTGCTTTCCAAAGAGCTCTGAGGAGCACAAAGGACCCCGTGGGGGAGCTTCCCAGCTAAGACCAACGCTGTGGTCTCTACAGCTCTGACCCCCAACAGAAGCTCTCTGGGAGAACTCCTGGGCAAGCTGCACACATCCTGCACGTACACAGAGGGGAGGGCCTGATGCCCGGGGAAGGAGCAGGGGAAAGTGGGCCCCACTGTGGTTTCAGGTAACCAGTGACTACTGAGCTGGCCTGTGCAGCTCTAAATGATCACGCTCCCCTCCCCCGACAGTCTGGTGACCCCCAGAGGGGCCTCATTGTGACTCTTCATGCAAACCAGCTGCAGTGTCAACTCCTGCTTCCTTCCGCAGTAAGCTGGGGAACAGTGGAGAAGCCCTGCTAAACCTTTCCTCGGGCTGGGCTGCCGTAGAAGGCCTCTAGGCACAGCTGTGGCCTACAACTTGTTACCATCAAGGGCCTGCCTGTGAACTTCCTGCTGTTCCAGGGGTTCTGAGTAAAACTGGACCAATACTTTTCTTTAGGGTATTCCTAAACTACTCTGTGTTCAAGCGGAGGAAGTGGAGACTCCTCAAAGGCCATTTGTTGTTTTTCAAATATCTGCAATGATATTCAGCATCTGTATCAATACCTCACTGACAGAAAGGCTTGAGCATCAGACAACTCAAAGAGAAAACTGTACCTCTTTGCTTTTAAAGTACATAGCTACTTAGAGCCTCGGCAGAAGCTCGGCCAGCCTAGACGGCATGGAGAGATCGTGCAGAGCTCTCAGTACAGCCTTTCATTTGGCTCAGGCCTCCAGCTTGACTGCTGGGAATCATGGCACCAGGCGAGGAAGGGTGCCCAAGCCTCCTCGACACCAAGTCAGTCAGCAGCTTTCTTTCTATCTGTATATTTTAGTGGGGAAAAGATATCACTTGGCGTTTTCAAATGAATGGCCAGGGAGCTATGGAAGGAACACCAAGCCAGGGTAGGCTCCTTCTGGTCACTGAGGATCAAAAGGCACTCTTTAGGTGTCCATGTCCAAGGCACTGCCATACCTGACTCAAACCAACACAAAGCTCCCTATCCCTGGACTCTTCCTGCTCGATGCTTGCAACGTGTCAGGGCCTGAATGTGAGAGCCCTGGAACCAAACGACCCCACACTGCAATCCCATGCTCAAGTGCAGGGGATGAAGAGTCAAAATACTGTTTTGCACATTTAAAAGTGTATTTTGTAAAATTTCTTTAAAAAGTACTCTGTTTGTTTGCCATGTGTGTGGGATGGCTATGTTCTATCGCTGTGTTGTCTCTGTGGGAAACTTTCCTGGAGGAAGGGGAGAGTCTAGAGATTCGCAGCTCACACACCTGAACAGATGGGACTTCTCCATCTACCCTATGCTAGCACACTTGCTGGCCTTAATCACTGACTGTCCCCACACACCAAGGCTAAAGAATTTCCAGCAGGGAGGCCTTATAGGAAGTGCTGTTCATCAGAAGTTTCCAGTATTTCAGCTGCTAAGATTCAGTAGCATTGTTTGGAAAAACCTTAATCTGAGAACACACATAAACCAAAAATATCAGAATGCTATCCGCTAGCCTCATGCCCCCAATCGTAACAGTTTTGTGTTGTAATCTGTTTTAGAATCTGCCTGAAAGACTTGCACTTACAGTTTCCCTTTTATGTGTCCTCCTCCCTAATAAGAAGACTCAATATAGAATTGCCTAAGAGAGTCGTTTCCACGGAGACAGCGATACCCAGGAATGTGGGGCAGGGTGGTTCCACACTGAGCAGAGGTGAGGCCCCACTCTTTAGGCCAGGACCCAAAAAACACACCCTAGAGCAACATCCATTACAAAGAGCCTCCCACAAGTCTGTGGTTCACTCATCCACAGCAGGGCAGGTTAATGCTGGGACATGAACAGGGCTTTCTGAGAAGAACCACAGAGCACTGCGTCTTTCCAGTGGTGGGACCCTGACAAGAGACCTGCTGTGGGACTCTGGCAGAAATAGGATTTCCTTTTAAAGAGCTACAAAGCTGTGTTTTGTTGTTGTTGTTGTTGTTGTTGTTTTAAAATTAAATGGTAGGTTTGAATAAAACAACACACACACACTTCACACGGAGAGAGATGCGAGAACTGGGAAGGCAGAAATGGAGCCTGTGTTGGGGTTGTTCACCTCAAGACGGTGAATCTAAAAAACTTTAAAAACTCACAGAATCCTCCCTAAAATCCAGCCCATTCGGTAAACGTGCTTCACTTGGTCCCTAACAAGGGAAGGAGCTGGTGTGGAAAAGAAACCTTTAAACAAAAGTCTGAGATGAATCAAACGAACAAAAATAAGTAAATAAATTTAAAAAAATGTATAAAACTATAAAATGCACCTCAGCAAGTTCTGGAAATAGTACATGTTTTCAAATATTTTATGGTATAATATGCGCTCTTGTTCCGTAGGCAAGATACAGATATATACATGCCTGTGTGCAGGGCAAGCGTCGCCTCAGAAAGCTGCCAAGCAAGCACTGTGAGAGCCCTTTATAATGTATCTGCCTCCCCGTGGCTACCCCAGGGAACCATGGCTCCCTTCTGTCTATGAACAGGCTGAGCTGTTCTGAGATGGCCGATGGGCTCCAAGCACCCCTAGGCTCTGGAAGAAGAACCAAGTCCTAGAGAATCTATCACCTATGCTGAGCCTTCGGGGAAGTTACTGCTTTGAGCACCCAAGGTGAGATTCTCAGAGTATCAGAGGTGAGGACTGGGAAGGAGGGAGAGTGAAATTGAGGAGAAAGCAAGGGCCGGAAGGAATGCTGAGCAGCTTACCACCACCTCCCATGTAGCAGGAGATGGTGACACATTTACATCTGGCTGTGGCATGCCCATTTGATTACACACTGAGGTCCCCAGGTGCTGTTCCCAAGCCAGGCAACCCGTTCCCTACCTAATCCCAGTTGGGGGTGGTGCTCCACCAGAGTCCAGCTGTTGTCATCCACACAGTGACTCTTGTAAACCAGCAACTGGCACAGGTCCCTGGCTGTCATGTCTGTTAGAATCTCCACCACTTTGCTTGTCCCATCTTCACTAAAGACTTTGACATCCTGCAACACACAAAAGGGACAAGCACAGATGAAACAACTTTGCATTTACAAGAAAAAAAAAAGACAAGATAAAACACAAGTAAAAACATTAGTGTTTCAACACATGGACAAGTGGTCTCTCGGGCTCCACAGATGGAGGTCAAGGGCTATGGGGCTCCCTTCCCTCTCTTTGGAAGGACCGGGAATCTCATAGGCATAGACAGCACACAGCCAAGCCACCAGCCTGGCTTAGAGAATCACAGAACTCACTCAAACACTATAGTGGTTCTAGGTTGGACAGTTTACACTTGTACAAATGCAACAAATGTCTGAGATGACCCTCCTCCTCCCCTAAACTGTGATGACCCCTTTCTCTCTATTCCCAGAGTCCAAAGGGCCTGCAGCTCTTTTTCTCTCAACATCCTTCCTAGTTCCTGAGGCCCAGGAGGAAGTTGAGATAAATAGATAGACCGATGGAAAGGGGTACAGAAGAATACAGTCATGAAATTGTTTGGCTCTTCTCCTAAAATACTGAAAACAAGCTACAGTTTCCAGGTCCTATTCAGATCTACGGAAACCAAGTAGTTCCTAGGGAAAAAAAAAAAAGTATAGCAGAAATTTCAGAGATTAAAAATGGTCCCTGCTCCATTGACAGGGATGCAGTCTTCAAGGGATGTATTTAAACAAACAAAAACAATCACCACAACAAAACCCTCCACAACAAAGCTCTACCAAGACTCTTACCTTGATAGCATGGGAACAGCAGTTGGAGGGACAAGGTGGCAGTTTAAACTGCAAATGACTGCTGCCTGGTAGTTTGTTCCTGGTGTTTCCCTACCTTCCCTGGGAGGTCAGGATCATGGTCCAGCAAGGGCTTTGCCCTGATCAAGGCTGCTCCTGTCCGCCTGCCTGCCATCTTACTTGTCCCTGAGGTAGGAATCCAACCACTCCAACAGCCAAATTGTGCCCTTCCCCAGACTGATGTAACCACCCCATGGGTCTTGAGGCTGATGACAATGGTGACAACATCAACAGCATACAACATGATCGGCTGCAGAAATCCCTGGGCAGCGAAACAGCAACAGGGCAGACAAGCTGGGGGAACCCAGAGGGCCTCTATTCCTGCCGCTCCCTGACTCAGAAAAATACCAGGATTTGCTTTCAAACCCACTTTCACTTTTAAAGAAAAATACCCGTCCCTCTTCTGGAATTTCTGTCTCACTCAGTGAAAGTTTGCCTCCCCCAGCAAAGCAGAAGCCTACACAGGGCTCACATGACTGACTCAGTCTAGGAACTAACACTTAATTCAAATCAAGAAAATATGTCTGTGGTCTCTAGGCAGGAACATTCTTTCTAAAATGCTTTAACATAAAAGAAACAGAAATTTGGAAAGTAGAAATGCATTTGATATTCTGGTTTGCAGTGTGCAGGGCCTCCTGAGTCTGTGAAGCTTTCCACTCCCCGGATCAGCCTCCTAATGCTCTTCCTCTCCTAAGCTTCGAAACATTTATGTGGTTACAGCAAACACTGTCTCCTCCAGGAAAGTTATGTGGCAGTGAAGTATGTGTTTCATGTCTCCCCAAGTCCACTAGCCACTCTTCCTGCCCAGATCAGCCGTGGCTCCACGTTTCAAAGTCTGTTTTGAGCCCACTGCATTTTTCTTTAAACTCCCTCTTTTTCCCCTCAGATGCTCCACAGCCCGCCCCCCCCCCCCCCCGCCATCTATATATAGTCTGGGCAGTACAAGCTAACACGTACTCTGTCACAGGTTTATCTCCACGTCTTTGAGATTCCCACAAAAAGCTGGGTTGGCAGGACAGGGCAGTACGCGATGGGAAAAAAAAAAAAAAAAAAGGCTGAGACTTTCTCCCCTCCCCCTGAACCCCAAAGCCTGTGAAAGAGAACAGACAGAAAAGCACACACCTCCCGTTATAGACTCTAACTGACACACCATTCTTTGGCTATTTCCCCAAACTCCACAGGGCCTGCTGCCCGCAAGCCAAACAACCTCCAAGACAGAACTCTGGAAAAACCATTACACATACCAGCAGTGTTGATCTGGGTAAATGTTGGAAACTACAGAAGGGACGTTTTGTAGCAAATATATAAGGCACAAAGAGAATGCTGTGTGCGGCTCCAACCTCCTTCCACAGGATCTTTCAAAGGGGGGGTTCTAGATGGAGCATTTTGTGCCACACTGTCATCTGCCCCCTTTTCAGACCTCTGAGCTGTGCTGGCGCTCATTAAGGAATCAAGTAAGGGTTGGATATTTCATAGGTCTGTGCAAGAACTTGGGCCAAGAGCTCCTGGGAGCAGCCTGGGCCTCTGAGGCACACTGAATGCTCTCATTTCTTAACCAGGGTGAACACAGAAGGTTCTCTCAAGGAGATCAAGGTTCTGAGCCCCCAGCAACTCACATTTCAGCAGCAGGGTAGGAGCCATAGCTCTGGCAGTTATTTTCCATGGGCAAACTGTCCAGGGCACACAGGAATCTGTGCAGGACTAGGAGGCAGGGAAGCTGAAGACCCACAGTTCTACCCTGACACAGCCAGCTATCTGCCCACGATTTATTTTCTGTATCTGAACCACGGGGCACTGTTTTGTCAACGAGTGGAATACACAAAGTCTGATGTTCCACGTATGCAACTTTGGCACTGGCAAGAAGTTTTGGTATGGCAGTTGGGACTGGCTCTAGGCGGTAACTCTGGAGTCAGAGGTAGCCACAAATCCTTTCCTGATTTACTCAACTTTTCTGAGTCTCAGTTTCTCCATCTGTGAAGTGGGAACCTGTGAGGGACAGCAGCATCACAGTTTGGGTATGAAACTGGCTCCTCGATGTCTCTTTGAAAAATCTTACAGTCATCTTTGTCCATAGACCCACGATGAGGAGGTTGGGCCAGCTGAAAGCCTGGAGGACACTTAGTAGACAGATGGGGAGGGCTCTAAATGCCTGTTCCCCAGCATTCTTAGTTCTTAGAAAGCAGACCTCAACTGCTTAAGATGCAATGGAAAAGTATCACAAAGAAAACGACCAAATAGTTAATTGCTTTAAAAATAAATAGTATGAAAGAGAACAGGCACAATTACGTCAACAACATGAAACTCTCTTTTAGAGAAGGATGGGGGAGGGAGTGCTTTTTTGCTGGATTGGCCCACTATACACTCTGCTGTAAGGGTCCTGATGAGGTAATAAAACGTTCCATTGTTCCCAGACTTTCTGTTGTCATTTCCTATACATTCACCATATAGAGGAAGGAACAAAGGCCCCTTTCTTTGCAGAAAAAAGGGAAGGTGTTTAAGAACAAGAGGTGCTGAGGCACATCTGCTCCGTGGCCCCAAGCTACAGTCTGGGATGCCTGGCTTTTTGTCTTCGTGGTCCCCAGCAGGTGGACAGTACGGGGTCTTTGGGCTGCCCTGCTCCCAGCCTTGGCACACACTCTCACCACCGCTTCCTGTACTAGTCAGACCTTGCTGCTGCTGCTGGCTGGGGACTAAGGAATCTTGTTACTGAATTCAAAAGATCTTCTGACTTTGGCAGTGAAACTGTGCCAGAGGCTCACCTTATAAAAATAGAAAACAGGACACTCGAAGCTCTGTGCCTCCCTGGCCCCCCTCACCAGCTGTCTGCAGTGTGAGATTTCCCCATGTAGACGGCCTGGTCCCTGTGGTGTGCAGGCTGATGGCCCAGCATCACTAAGGTCCGCTCTTCCCAGACGCGGCACAGTAACTGCGACAGTGGTGGGTGTCTGAAAGCAGCAGCTCTGGGACCCTGAGCTGTCCTCATTCTTCATCTCCGTCTACATAACTCCTTAGATCAAAGGACCTTGTAGGCTGTAAGATAGAATTGTTGCTACTCTAGAGACACCTCACTTCTGGAGAGGCTGGCTGCAATCAGAGGACCAGAAGAAGCATGCTTTCGTGAAAGGCAAGCACGGGTGTCTCCGCAGTGACTTTTATTCTGAAACTGCAGGATCTAGACGGGCAAAGGCGGAAAAGTCTTGCTAAGGCAGCAGGAGGAAAGCTAGCCTCAAGGCAGACATTAAATCAGTCTCCTCAGAATAATGTCTGGAGGCAGCAGGGCTTCCCCAGTGACAAGAATAGTCAATCCCTGGGAAAGGGTTTGGACCCAGGGCTCTCTGACCTAGCTGGTCTTTTCTTCCTTTACCAACCAGCTGCCTCTCAGCACCTCGTATCCTTCCTGCTACAGAAGCTCCAATATTTTTGAGTTGAGACGTCCTTAATACCCACAAATAGAGGAATAGAAGGGAGCTTGATGCCTAGGAGTTTTAGGGTAAATAAGATGGGCTAAATTAATTTTAGGAAAACAGAATGTAATTCCATGGAGTCTTCCTGAGCTTTGTTCTAAGGTATAGATAGCACGGTTTTGTCTCTAAGGGCTGATCCTGAAGCGCAGGACTCAACGCCAGGATCACGACTCCCTAACCATAACAATGGATGACCCTGCTTAGCAACCAACTTAACTCTACTTTGGAAAGTCTGTGATTCACAGAATCTTAACAGCCTCACTTTTCAGTAAGATTTATAGATATTTTAAGTACTTGAGAACTCCTTACAAATCAAACCGTTCTATCACTAAAAATAGTTCTCAAACTTGACGGGCTTCTGCAGTAGTCGCTCAGACTTCTCTACAGGGAAGGGCCTCTCACCAGCCAGGGCTGCCCCTGCACCAGTTCTACTTCAACAGAAAGGCCTTTACTTTACTGCATATGCACGTTTGACTCACCTGAGACGCATAAAGCCTGCTATTTTGACAAAACCAACTTTCATAAACTGGCACCCTGTCATATCAAGTAAAACTGAAAGCAGCTTAGGAAAAATTTACTAGTGAATCAAAGAGGAGTGAAAAGACAAGGCCTCCTTGCTCTTAGTCAAGGGATTCTGTTCAAGGTCCCCGGAGCTGCTTGGAACAAAGGATAGTACTATAAACTACATGTGTTTTTCTATAACTGTGAGCCTATGATGAAGTTTAGTTACAGACATGGCTGAAATTAACAGCTTAAAATAACAAACAACACAGCTCATAATAAAATAAAACAATTCTGAGGATGTACTGTGGTAAAAGTTATTCGAACAAGGCACTGCTATCAAAATATTTGATTTACTCTTACCTTTTCAGTTAAAGAAAGTATTTTACAGCTTCTCTTTGTCCTTCCAGAGTGGCCATCATCACTAATATAGGCTTTAGAGCTCTTAAGTATCAAAAGGCTGCTTGAACTCAAGCATCGTGATACCACAACATACAGTTACATGTAAGAATATGTACATAGGAACATATCTATACAATACCAATATGTACACACATATACAAATACATTTCTATAAAGATGATGGATAAGGGCGCATACATAGGTCAGCTTTATATAGAAATGACGTGATTCTCGTATCAAACTGGAAAAATACAGTAAGGAACAAAGGGGAAACAAACTGCTAATCACTGACAGTTCGCAGACTCACTGGGACAGCATTCTTCTGCACAGATATTTATAAATAGAAACCCTGACAGAATTGTAATCGTACTGCACACACACTTTTAAGCTGGGCTGTGCAGCTTCGCGTTACATCATAAACACCTCGCCATGTCATCATGCTTCTTCGTTGCTTTAGCGCTCACAAGCATCAAAAAAGCAGAATTCGCCCACGCTGCCCCCGCCCCCCCTCAGCTTTTCATCCTTATTATAGAATTCTTTAAGATTATCTTCAAATATATATCTTAGTACATATGTTTATTTTCTTAAGATGAAATGCTAGATACCAAGCCTTGTTAAAATATCTTTCTACTAGGTTTAAACATTTCCCAAGAACTTAGTCTGCCAGATATTTCGGGCAAAATGCTCAAGTTGTTGAGGAACAAGTAAAATTGTGGACAAATCCATCTGTCATCTCCAGATTTTCAGTTTTCCCAATTTCCTGGGTAGATAGTTCCCCTGGTGCCAACTCCTTACACCCACAACAGTAGAAACTGTGGGACAGCATAGCCTTTCAGTCCATATGTCCTAGATCTGTTCCTAGGCACTGCTACCTGCTGCATGTGTCAACCCCTCTGACTGGGTGTTCCTAGCAGTAAAACAGGATGGTCCTACAGGCTCAAGTGCCACACTGGGCAGTGAATGAAAGTAGCTAACAAAGTTTGCCCTCAGCAAATGATTTCTGACAGAGTCAGCTGAGTGCCAACAGGCCACCATATACCGAGAGACAATACAGTGCATTCATGGATGCCACACCCTCGCAGACCACGGTGTTTCCAGTACTAAAATTCAGGCAACCCAAGTAAAACTTGTCATTGAGGACACCATTGACAACTTCTGGCCTGCTGGGCAGATGTGTTTGTAGGACAAGCAAGTAAGAAATTCAAACCAAGAAATAGCAGCATGTGTGCTAAGTCCTTTAAACCAAGGGATAAAGGTTCTGTTGAACAGAACCTCAGAAAGGGACGAGCACCTGAAACCAACGGTGTATCTCTTAGCCCTTTCTTCCAACTGCTTGGTGTTCTCAGAGTCAAAGAGCTTTCCAGGACAGATATGAAAGCAAATGACACTGCCTTGAACCTCTTGGTTTGTCCCTCTGTTCCAGTCAGGCTCAGTAAACATCTTCTAGGGTTTCTTGAAACTACAGAAACAACTAATCAACATGATGGATTGTCTGGTCCTCTGCCTTCACATCCTGGGCCACTGTCACCCTAGAGTCCCAGGGATGTGAGACCAGTGGTAGGAATTTAAAACCAGACTGCAACAAATCACAGACCCAGGCCAGGGGCCAGTCCCACCAAACCACATGCCTTCACATTTCATTCCAAGGGACAGACTGTATTTGACACTATTTATAAAATGACTTTTATATATATGTGCATATACTCATAAAACCGTAAATCATTTAGCCCAGCAATGACACTATTAGGAATCTATTCAGCCCATCTATTAAGTGACCAAAGACACATGTAAAAGACGGTCACTTCAACTTTGTTTATTACAGTAATAAGGATGGAATTACAAACAGTGAAAATGTTAATCAGAGGGGTAATCAGTTAAAAATGAATCCTGATACCTCTGTGTGACACAACACACAGAAATGCATATCAATTCTATGAACACCATATGTGGATACTGTCCACACTGCTCCCTCTGGAAATGAGACTGCACTTAGGAGAGACTAGTCTCATCTTTAACAACTGTGATGAAATACCCACAAAAGTAACTTAGGGGAGTAAGAGTTTATGTCAGCTCACAGTTCCAGATTACGGTGCAGTGGCAGGAGCTTGAGGCAGCTGGTCACACTACATCCAGAATCAGGAACAGAGAGCAAAGATGAATGCGACTTAGTGCCTAAGCACACAGTAAAGATAAGATAATCCCCCAGAGGTCCATCTCCTAGGCAATTCTAGGGTTTGTCAGGCTGAGAAGTAACACTAGCCATTCCAGCCATAACCATACCCTCCCCTACTTGAAGAAAAGTTTCCCATGTAGCCCAGGCTGACCTTAAACTCACTATGTAGCCAAAGATGATCATGAAATTTCTGATTCTCCTGTTTCTACTTCCTGAGTGCTGAATTATAGGCATATATCACCCACATGGGTTTTATGTAACACCCTGCAGGGATCAAACCCAGGACTTCATGGATGCTAGGCAAGCATTCTGCCAATTGAGCTACATGCCCAGCCCCATATACCTTCTGCCAGTGTTTGTTTAACTCTTCGCCTTTAATGTGAAAATTTATTGTTTCCAAAATTTTAAAAAAATCTGCTATACTGTTGCTGTTCATTTTTCTCTGGTCTCCTGGCTGGACACAGATGGAAGTTATATGAAAAGAGCTAGACTCTGGCGGATTCCTTTTATCTGAGGTTCTTTTCCCATGAGTAGGTGGCTCTTAAAAGACACACAGATCATTCCTAAGTGTCATGTACAAAGAAAGCCTTATCATGCTGGGCTGCCCGCTGTGGGTTCCATTCCCAGCCTGCCAGGGCAGAGAGGGGAGGGGTGCTTTGGCAGAAGCAGTGCCTGGCTCCTTCACTGGGCCTGGCCAATGTCAGCAGCACAGACATCTCTACAAAGGTGACAGGGTGGTGCATGGGGGGGGGGATACGTCTATGAATGGAAGACAGTTCTTTGCAACTGATAGTACAATTCTAGTACAGCTGCCTTTATTAATAACCTCAGCAAAACAAAGTGAGTAAGATTTCATTTAACAACTTTCAACTGCTAGACTGCAACTTTGCCTAAAGTTGTGGCACCCACTCACAATATTTTTATAATTTAGCAATCCCATCAAAGTAATCAGTAATACACAGCAACATGTAAGAAATAAAATATTTTCAAAAAGGGGATATTTTTAAATTGTAGTTATCACATATAGTATGAAATAAACCTAAAATGTAATTTATAATTTTATACAATGACTTGAGTTGGACTGGGTGGAACTCTGCAAGTTATCTTGGGTTCATCTGCACGAGCTGAGGTGAGATGTCCTCATTCCCTCAGCTGATACTCCCCAAGGACCCATTAAGAGCCAGGCATGAAGGTTCTAGGGTTCTGGCCCTCTGACAAATGTCTTTGGAGTTATGGATCTTCATTTAACTGGGGGACACAGATGACCAACACAGAGGCAGAAGCCAAGGTGTCAGATACCAGAAGCTAAAGAGATGATTTCAGGAAAGGGGAAAGAAGCAGGGAGCACGTGGGCATTTACCCCAAATGTGAAATCCCTATGCAAAAGGTGCCACCCTCTGTTTTCAAGGTGTCACTCGGGTCCTGGGTGGGGACCTCTTTTGGGAAGGTAGCAGAAGGTAGAGGCTAGCTGACCTGGAGGTTTTGATAATATCCCTGGCAAGAAAAACAACTTGGATTTGAGTCCCGGAAGAAAATAATATAGAGACTTATCTAGTTCTGGTATGGGACACCAAAAATTCAAAGATGTGGTTCTTGTAGATATGGAGTACTTTGATGGCATGCCCTGGAGATTTCTGTCACCTTGTGTGTACACAGAGAATATTTTTAGCTTTAAACAGAGGGCTTTTTGTTCTTTTTGGATTAGCATCTTATTTTGTAATAATTTCACACTTGCACAAAATTTTTAAGTAGTTCAGATTTTCTGCATGTTCTTCATCAGGGTTCCGCAAACAGCAACACCTGGCCCCATCTATTCACTCACATCTCCATTCTCTTCTGCCTATTTGGGTCTGTTAAACAGACTGTGTGACTTTTAGAACACTCGTACCTAACTGTAGTTCAATGATCAGAAGCCGGAAATTATCAGTGGCCCATGCCATCATCTAATTTACAGACCCCACTTGGACAGAGCTATACTCCCTGCCAGGGCTCGTATTCCCTAAAGGGTAGATTTTGTTTTCTGGGACTTTCCTACAAACTGGAAAGCTTTGGAGAGCTATGGCTGCTCAGAAGAACATGTCCAGGCCTCACTTCAGGGCAGCTGTGCCACTAGAGACAAAGGTGAGACCCCTTTGGGTTGCCAGGTCTGAAGGGCCAATATGCTGTTCTGTGTCCCACTCCTAGAAGTGTCTACTGGAACCACTTGCTCAAGACTTCCTGTCTTGCACTCAAGTGACTATTATTCTCTGCTCTTCAAGCTGCCTCCTTGTAATAGGTCACCTTCACTCTTTAGTCCTTTTATTGGGGGACATATTTAGAAACCTAAAGCTACAAGAAAGGATCAACTGTCTTACTGTTACAGTTTGAATGAGTAGCCCCAGAAGGCCCACGTGTCCAGGAGTTGGTCCCTAGGCAGGTGAGATTAGGGTAATGGAAGCTCTGAGTGGCTCTTCAGTCACTGTGGGCATGCCCTTCAAGGAGACATTATGGCACTCTGTGTTTTGGTTGCTACATCTTGAGGTGAAGACTTTACTCTGCTACGTGCTTCTGCCATGATGCACCTCTCTTGCCAGCAGCACCTCCATCCCAAGGAGGGCCACTTGATTTTAGACCAGAACCTTCATAACTCTCGGTCAAAATAACCTTTTTCTCTTTACAAATTGCCACCTCAGGTAGATTTTGCTGAAATGACGGCAAGCTAACACATTTACTGTTCTTGCACTGTTGTGCGATGGCCAAGTAGTCAGGACTCAGATCACGGTCATATTTCTACTCCAAAGTTAAATGAAAAAGAAAACAATGTTGCTTCTCTTTTCTTCAAGTATTTATGATATTCCTGCCACTGATCGGGTTCCTTTCCAGTGCTCGGTGGAGGAACTAGGGACGGTGTGCACCGAAACACTTCCAAAGAACAAAAGCCGAGGAATGCACTACTCATATAAATGAATCCAAGATGCCAGGACAGCATAAAATCGTTAGGACCTGCTGCTTCCATGCAGCGTGGATGCCTGCTGATGAACTGTGAGGTGAGGTGAAGACAAACAGCCAGTCATTTGCATGTAGCTCTCTAGAGAAGCAGGAGACATGGAATTATCAACCTTTCTAGCTGAGGTCAACATCTGGGCTCTCTTTCCTAGAAATGAGGAGACTTGGCACCCATGGCCACGGGAGGATGTTTACCACATTTCCCCGCTGAAGGCACTCAAAACACCCTTGCTTGCTTCTCTCCAGGGATTCGCTATCTTTTTTACATTTGCTATGAGTCCACTCAGGCTGGTTAAGAGACTGAGGTGGGTGGAAGTCTGGGAGATGGGTAAAAGGACGTGGAAGACAGGAGGATGTAGGAGCTATGCAGGACACATACAGCCGGCTGGGCAGCTGCATCTAGGCGGGGCAAAAAGAAGCCTCACAGGACAGGCGAAGCCACTCAGCCCAGCAATGCAGTTTTGTTTTTTGTTTTTTTTTTTGGATTTTCGAGACAGGGTTT
>NC_022027.1:11101749-11153051 GCF_000317375.1 Microtus ochrogaster
CTCTTGTAGACCAGGCTGGCCTCGAACTCACAGAGATCCGCCTGCCTCTGCCTCCCGAGTGCTGGGATTAAAGGCGTGAGCCACCACTGCCCGGCTAGCAATGCAGTTTTGTATGCAGATTAATACTCCCCACAAGAGCAAAAAGGGTAAGATTTAATGTAATGGTGGTAAACACCTCATGGTCTGTTTCATGGAAGGGTCTTGGTAATGGTGGTGAACACTTCCTCATGGAAGTATCTCAGCTAAGACAAAAAGCTATGAGACTTTTTCACTTTGCAATTTCATGAGATATCTTTGTTCTAAACTAGGAGGAACCACCAGAGGTGTGGACTGTGGGAAGATACCCATCTCTCAGTTTCTCATAGGCCAAGTGTGGCCTACCTGAAATGTTCGTGACTTTGAGTTACTTCAGTCAGGGGAGTATATACACAATGAGGTTACCTGGGGAGAAAACCCAAATCTAAATGTAAAATTTATGTTTCATGAGTGGACTAATCTTTAGGCTGAAAGTTATATAATAAAACAATAATTTTAATGTTAATAGTTTAAATATGTAGCCTAGGTTGAATCTTCCATTTTTGCCATCATGTCAGAATTTGGAGCATTTCAGATTTCACTTTTGGATGAGAGATGCTTAGCCTGCATTTCTGAAGAGCAGACATTCACAGGCTGTGGACATAACGGGGAACTCTTGTAGGGGGAACTGTGGATTCTAATACAAACACAAGGAAGATGACAAACCAAGCCATCATGGAAGGTATGCTAGCTTGTTTTCTGATGTTGCAATGACACACTGACCAAAAGCAACTTGGTAGGAAAAGGGCTATTTGACTTCTAGCTTCCAGATCTCAGCCTATCGTTGTGGGAGGGAAATGGCTAGTTCACTTGGCTAGCTTTCCTTATACAGCTCTTTTGCCTAGGGACAGAGCTGCCCAGCCATGGGCTGGGCCCTTCTCCATCAATCATCAGTCAGGACAATCTCTCACAGACATGGCCACGGGCCAATCTGATCTGGGCAATCTCTGAACTGAACCTCCCTTCAGAGGACTCTGGGCTGTGTCAAGCTGACAGCTGGAGCTAACTAGGACAGAAGCTAATCAGGTAAGAGGTTCACTAGCTGGCCACTTTCCCATTTTCTAATGAAATTTAAAGTCGAAACATCAAGTAAGAATTTGCAAATCAATTTTCCCAGGAAAATGCTTTCTGGTTCCCAGCAGACCAAGAGGCTCTTTTTGGAATCACCAATGCCCGGGACCCTTGCTGGGCCCTGATTCTGCAGAAGGATCTTATCGTGCTGGTCCATATGTAGGCAAAGCACAGACTCACTCCCGCGGCTAGAGTACGGTGGTTCTTTCCACAAAAAGATAAAAGTTAAAGGCTCATGTTTGCAGTACTCTTTCAAGATAAGAGAGATCTGAGGCTGTAGTAATCAGTCCGGCTTCTCAAATTTATAGAATTTATGTAAGATATTTATAGTGCAGAGAAACACTAGGCTGGGATTTCACATGAGATTCCTGGGATGATTTCCTGTCTCATTTTTAGCCAAGCACATGGTTTGCTCCAGGTCACGACTCCCTGCTGTGATTGCATCATTTGTTCAGAGGCGAACAGAGACATGAAGGTACCATCACGTCGTCCAGGCAGTAGGGATTATTCTCTGGCTCCAGGGGCCATAATGCTCAGCGTTCTGAGGACTTAGCAACACCACCAATCAACTGTGACAGTCATGGCAGCCCTCATGATTTTATCTTGGGCAGTTCAGCCCCATATCCAGAATAGGCTCAGTGGGAACGGTTTCTATGTAAGCACTTTTAAAATATAGAATATTTAATAAATATTTAAAAGATATGAAGTGTTTTTCTCTTTTTTAAACTTCAAAAGGCTCTAGATTAACATGAGTTTTCCTTACTAACTTTTTTGGGTCCTCTAAAACCAAGCAGGAAATGTGAACTCCCAAGAATGTGGAAGAAAATACAAGATTTCCCTAACTATGGAGTTATGTGTTTTCCAACCCAGAGCCCTGCACTAGACAAATGCTGTACCACAAAGCTAAATCCTCAGCCTCAGATGGTGTTCTTTGCCTGGTTGCCTTTGGTAAATTCATAGATGCTCCTAGTAAAATCCTAGCTATATCAACATTCAGTTTGCTCAGAGGTGTTTTTGCCACGTGGGACTTGTTGTGGCATCTTGTTTGCACAAAGGCTTACAAGTGTGTGGCCTTAGATATGAATTCTGTTCTTTTGACACTTTAGTTACTAACTGTGCAAGGCCTCCTTGCCCTTTAAGGACCTCATCTGACATTTGAGCATGCCTCTGGTGGTCTATTCTATTCCACAGGGGATGAGGATGAAGCAAACACCCATAGTGGCAGCTGTGGCATTAGGTATTTATTAAATATAGAAGCAGCTGTCCTGTGCCTACACTTTCCTATGTGCTGAATTAATTTCACAAGTGGTCTGAGAAGCTAGGATCAAAGATGTTGGCCCTCTCCGACAGACAGGAAACTGAGGCCTTCGGAGGTGCTGTTGCTCAGAAGCGACCACTAGTCCTGTCCTAATGCATGAGGTGAGGGCTCACCCTCCACACACTAGGCTGGCGGGCCACCAGGCAGGGCCTCCCTGGAGAGCTGTGAGTGAGCAGCAGGTCAGAGGAAAAAGGGATGGGTGTGCCCAACAAAGGATTTTATTTTTAAATGGGATAAGCTGATGATGTATGTCTTATGCTAGGCTGTCGTGAGATGCTTGGCATTGTTTCTGTCTCACTGGGGATGGGCATCACTGTCTCTGCTCCAAACCTGCTATAGCCCAGGACTTTTTTTTTTTTTTTTTTTTTTTTTCGAGACAGGGTTTCTCTGTGGCTTTGGAGCCTGTCTTGGAACTAGCTCTGTAGACCAGATTGGTCTCGAACTCACAGAGATCCGCCTGCCTCTGCCTCCCGAGTGCTGGGATTAAAGGCGTGGCTAGCCCAGGACTTCTTTAAGCAGCCACAATCTGCCTCATGCAGGGGTCCCAGAACTAAAGCTAAACCTCAGTGAGGTCTAGGTCCTGCTACTTCTGATCCCAGAAGGTACCAGAAAAAGACGACACAACGAACCACGGAGACACTAAGAGCAGGAGGACTAGGGAATGTGTGGTTGAGGCTCTTGGGGAATGATGATAGACTACCCTTCACATGGTGGTCAGGGTTAGATTTGCCCACTACACTAAGCCGGACACAGTGAATGGCAGCTAAAGCCTCAGAAGACCCCACTTTGGTCATTAGTAAATGCAGAAGTGGAATCCTATGTAAGGCTATTAATTTAGTTCCAGAAAATTAATTTTTAAACTTAAGCAAAGAAAAAAGAACTGATTGGAGTTGAGACAATATTTATGCCCCATTAATGATGGGGCACAATATGAGACTAATTGTGTTTAAACAGCAAATGGAAAAATATGCTCTAACGAGTCATTATGTGGTCACAGGAAACTCCACTGGCTGAAAGGAAGAGAAACCGGCCATTGCTGAGCTTGTTAGGAACTCAGAAAAGGTCCTGGCTACAGCACTACCTAGCACAAATCAGATGAGCTCTGAATTCCTTTGATCCCCCATCTATCTCAGCAGACTTGAATAGTACAAGCCAGTCACAACTCTGTTCATCAGGAGACCTCAGATAGTCAGTCCCTCAGTTTCCCCTTTTACCACTACACGTGTCCAAGCACCTGGCTCACCGACTGTAGTAGAAAGGTTGCTGCTGAATGACAGTTCCAACTTTGGTCACACTAGCACCAGCTGAAGAGACAGTGTGCAAGTTCCACAACACAGAACAAGGCCAGGGCAGCTTCGGCTTTCTGCCCCAGATATTCTATCCCATGAAAGTTAAGTGTCCTCATGAAGGAAGCCAGCCAGGTTTGGCTTTCTGCAGCTAAATATATCTTGACAGTGGCTGAGACAGCTTGGAAATCCATAAATCCAGCAGCCATGTTACGACCACTGTCATCTGCAACTGTGGCAGCCTTCAGTGATATGGGCCTCTTATGCCCCTCCAAACAAGGGTCTGTCACCAGGCTGCTGAGTCCATAGCACCCTAGACAAGCTGTACCCAGGACAGTGGGTGTCTGGAGATGGTAATAAGCTGGGTTTAGACCACCCTACACTACCATCACAGTCCCCGTGCAGGATGGGGAGCAGAGCCTGGGAGCACGGAAGCTGTCAAGCCCTAACTGGTGAAGGGACAAAGTACCATAGTGGGTTTGGGTTTCAACATGGTAATCTCCAATTGTAAGCATTCACTCTTGGTCATTTTCAGTGTCCCCAAATCAAAGGATCAGAGGTACTTATGGGAAGCACTGTCATATCTGCCATCCATGAAGATGACCTAGGTGAACTGAAGACTCCTGTGGCATAGCATCTGCCAAAACTTCAGCCATAGTACAGCCACTATCCTAGTGGCTGATGTGCCCTCTGGGATCCCCCAAAATAATGCAGAGTGGTCTTTGGTGTTTAGTATGTGGCCATTGTGACGGACTCAAGGAGTTGTCCCAATGAGGGGGTCCACTCACACCCTCATCTTCTAAGGAACAGGCACTTAGGGAGTCTGCTGTCTTTGATAAGCAACCAGTCTACCCCTAGCAGTGTTGGGGTCTAAACATCTATGACTAGCCACTCTTGCCACACTAAGCAGCCACTGAAAAACCCCTTGGGCAGGAAAGTCAAAGGAAGTGGAGGAAAGCCACTCCCTCACCTACACAGGACTTAAGCATGCTTTGCTCTAAAGGCAAGAATGATTTTCATTTCCCGACTGTTATTTAACAGCTCTACCTTTTTTTTCTGAGCATCCCTGCGGCTCTGTACTTTTTCAAGAGCTCTACATTGCCTTCTTTTCCTACCATTTTTCCAGAAAATGAGGCAACTTTTCCCAGGCAGCATAAACTGAAAATACTGTCTATTTTATGATGCTTTAGAATGCCTGGTTGGGCTCTGCTCCCAACACTATGTCCTTTGACTGCATAAGAAATGGCAAATAAATAAGCATTAAGAAGTGGGACCCAAATGGAACTCAAGCAATACTATCACCCCCAGAACTTGCAGCTATCAGCAGACTCAGGACTCATGGTCCAGCAGGTACCCACTGGTAGCCTGGTACTCACTCCCAGAAGGCACCGCAGAACTTTCATGAGGCTCAAGTTCACAAAGATGATTAACAGCCCTTCTCCCAGGTGAAAACAGCATCCCAACCCCACAGTCATACACACAGCCCTGGTTAAACTTGGTGGGTCACAAAACAAGACAGAGACATGACAAAGAGATCTGCAGGAAGAGGAGGGGGTGCAGTGGATGGTAGAGGGAGGAGGATGAGAGTCATCAGGATGCATTATATACATGCATGAAAAATTTAAGGAACAAATCCAGTTAATAAGACAAGCCCCAGTTATGGGGGGGGGGAAGCATGGCACTTTCTTCAGTGGTGTAGCCACTAATAAGTTGTCCATGAGCAGTAAATAACCTTGACCCTTAATGATACTCAATGGGTCAGAATAAAAAGAAGATTGGTGAGCTAGCTCTGCAGGTAAAGGCGCCTGTGATCCAGTCTGAGGAACTGAGTTTGATCCACAGAATCCACCTGAGAGAAGAGAACTGAGTCCTTCACGTTGCCCTTGGATGTCCACACTCACTGTATGTAGTACATATGAGCCCCCACTAACTAAATAAATTTAATAAAAAAAATTAACAACCAAGTCATGAAAGTAGGATGGGGCTTTTGGGGAAGATTAAAGAAGGTAATGAGGGATAATGATCAAAATACACAATTTACTTACACGAGGTTATCAAAGAATAAATGCAAAATGAAAACAGCCACGAAGAACAACGGCCTTCCACAAGTGAGAAACACCCTCCCTGCTCCCACTGGTCCCAGTCGGCTTGAGGAATCTGACGACAAACACGCCAGTGCACTGTTCTCATGAGGAGCCAGTTCTGATCCCAAGAAAAACACAAGCAGGCAAAATTCCCGGGTTTCCTTATTCTTACAAATTTGGACAATCGGTGGGGAGGAGGCTCATTTTCTTGCCAGCCAAGGCGAGGGCCAGACAGTACTTTTGTGGTCTACTTCAGGACAGGAAACTTGTAAACAACCTCGGGGACAAACCATACACGCTCATCAGGATCCTTACTCAAGGCAGAAGGTCACCAGGGAGGTAGACAGCCCAGATGCACTTCAGCATGTGACCATGTGAGGAAGCCAGGACAGTGCTGGCTCCCAGACAAGGAACACTGACCTCACCTTCTAAGTCTGACAGTGCTGTAATGTGGGCGACTTGAGAGGCGCTCAGGGGGAGCAGTGTTCTAAAGCCAGCGGATATTAGAACAGAGCCTGGTGCTGTGTGCCATCAGACTACAGAGACCGGGGCTCGCTGGCTCCCTGTGCCAGGGAACAGTGGAGGTGGGCAAGCAGGAAAGCACAGAACCCTTTAAAACTGCGGTTTGTTTGAAAGAAGCCTGTGATGACTCTGGGCCTGGAAGGCAGGTCAGACACAAGTCTATGCTGATACCGGCCTCAGTTTCCCCCAAGGTAGGAGACAGTGACACTTGAACTGAATTCCCAGGGCCGACCTGAGTAGTAAGTGAGCACGGCAGCAGCACAAGTGCAGCTCAGAACAGAAAGTTGCTGTCTCTGTTATAGTCACTCCCTTCCCATACTGCGGGAGGATGTGGTATCCTGCAGAGCCCCAGGCCATCTTGTCCCCAGCCCACTGCTCAGGGAGTCTGAGCCGCCAAGATTCCCTTTGTCAGTGTCTCTGATAAGCTGAGTGGCTGTCACTGGGCAGTTTCTCACACGGGGGCAATAACTGGATCTCTACTTCACAGTACCACTTCAAAAGAGAAACTTAAGTTTTAAAAGGGCAGTAATTATCTCCTGGGTCAAGTGGCCATTCTTTGGCTGTGAGCAGACCACATTCAAAGTTCAGATCTCAAGATGGAAACTCTGACTATATTCCTGTACCAAAGAGGAGGTTCACAGGAAGGCCCGGCCATGCCATAGCAGAAGGGCTGGATGACCAGGATGACCTGGTTGCATGATTTCTTTTAAAGAGCTAAACTCTTCTGCAAGCATCAAGTCACTAATTAATAAACAAATTAATAAACAATTAATAAACAAAACAAAACACACAGTTAGGTATCTCTGAAACACAGTGATGCATTCCTCAGCTTGGTAAGAGGCTAAAGACACTTGGATACCAAGTTTGGTCCTCCAGGACCCACATAGTGGAAGGAGAGAACCGACCCCTGAGAACTGTCCTCTGACTCCACACATGGTGGAAGGAGAGAACCGACCCCTGAGAACTGTCCTCTGACTCCACACATGCCCCAAGGCACACATGCTGCCTCTCAGAAATTAATAAGTGAAATTATACAAATCTGTGCCCTATGTACAAATCACTCCTACCTTAGTGAGTTGAATTTTGACCAATCAATTAAGAGAGACAAAAGCTCAGTATTAACCCAAAGGAGCAATCTCAGAACTTTCCACCTTTCTCTGCAAAGAAATGCACCACTGTGTTGCAGCTAAGGCCCACTTACCTGCTTGGTAGGGGGCTGGCTTGGAGGAGGAGGTAAGGAGCTCGGAGGAGCAGCAGCCGGAGGAGGGCTCCCAGCCCCCCCACAGAGCTCCGGGAATGGGTTAGGGATAGCTGGAAGAGATGAAGTTCTGAATTGTTGGTCTTCCTCCTGAAGACGCCTGCAAGGAAGGAGGCAAACACGGGTTAACATGTGCCATCCCAATGCATCTTAGCACAGCTGCTGCTGCATCTATGCCCCAGAGAAAGGAAATGTAGATTTCTGTAGATGTTCGCTCGTATACTCATGTTCATGACAGCATTATTCACAATGGACAAAACTGGGAAGTAACCCACCTGTCCAGCCATGAATGACTAGAATAGCAAAATGTGGTGCATCCTTCTGGTGAAGTATGTAGCCTTAAAAAGAGAATTATCCAAAAAATAAAGGCAAGATATTCTGACATACACTATAAATTGAGTGAACTTTAAGAAAATTATGCTGAGAAATAATACAGGAACAAAAGGACAGATACTGAAAAATCCCACTTGTGGAGGGCATTCAAGTTAGTAGAATTCAGAAAACGGAGTGGTAGTTTCCAGGGGCAGAGGAGAGAGAGGGAGCTGCAGAGGAGAGAGGGGAGCTGCTAGTTAGTGAGTACAGTTTCTGTTCTGTAACATGAAAATATTGCAGAGAATGGCCATCAATTCTGAGTGTTCAGATACTTTATTTTATTTATTCATTTAACTTTTTTTAAAAGACAGGGTTTCTCATGTAGCCTTGGCTATCCTGGAACTCTCTTTGTAGACCAGGCTGGCCTCGAACTCACAGAGATCTGCCTGTTTCTGTCTCCTGAGTGCTAGAATTAAAGGCATGTGCCACTGCCGTCAGCAACACTTTAAAAGTGTCTGCTACACTACCTATATTTTGCTGTTCGGTTCATGATGCTCTGTTGGTCATTTGTTCAACATGTACCCCATATGTAAAAAGGTTTTGTGAGTAAGGCAGCTTCATGAGAACAGGACTTGGCAGTCTTTGAAATAAACACATATCTAATCCTAGAGGAGGCTTCACGTTTCCTCATCTGAGCTGTGGAAATGATCAAGCTGTGCAGAAAGGTGGTTAGTACTAAACTGGAAATCAACGTTTCACGGAGCTATCTTCTCGGAGTGTCCTTACCGATTCAACATTTCCTCTGTACTCCTTGGCACTTCTCCAGGGTCACCTCTCCTTCCTTTCCTCCTTTGAAAAATCCAAAGCTCACTTGACACACCATAAGGAAATGGAGGATGAAGTGGGTATAATCATGAAAATAGCACAGAAACGAAGTTCAAAGTCAAAGCTAGAATGATGCAAAATGCCCAGTGCTTTTCTTTGTAGAGTCTTGCTAGTGACTTCCTGACCACATTTCCTAGGGTTTCTTGGAGAAACACTTCATTCCACCCACCCACTCACTCACATATCCATCTATCTATCCACTCACTCTCCCACCCCCCCACCCCTCCTCTCATCCACCCCCCCTCCCATCTTCCCATCCACCCACTCTCCCACCCACCCACATGCAAGGGGACATGATCAGTATGTAGAGCCTTTTTTTCAGGAGAGGCAGAATCTGGTCCACTCATGGTGTGCTAGGCAGGCCTGGTCCTCCTCTTATTTAAGCACGCCTTTTGTATATTATCTTCAAATAATTTTTGAATATTTTTTATAAGCTGATAAGATCTTTGGTCCATGAGCCTTTTTGAGAGAACCGCTACTTGAAAATTCACTGTGTGACCATTGGCCTTACCAACCAATGTCTAACTTCAAAGGAAGATCTATCTAGCCATTTTGTGTGGACTGGGAAATGACGCGCTTTTAAGAGGCCAGATCTCCTGAGGCAGGAAGGACATCTGTGTTGTGAAGCATGGGAAAGTCGTTCCTATACCAGCTTGATGACGTGGCAGAAGGCTTATTTTTACTGCTAACAAATCCTCTCTTCCCGTAACAGCTGCAGCCTCAGCATCTTTGATCTACAGAACCAGACAGGGCTGTTTCTGATGGCCCAGCAGCTCACAAAAGTCTCCTTCTTTATTAGGGTGTTTTGAAAACTTATAATTAAAATTTTTAACTTCATTAATTTTTTTAAAATGCTATAATATTTCACAGATACTGCCCAGAAGCAAAATTAAGAAGCATTATGCAAAGATGAAAGCAGTATCTGTCACAGAGGGCCACATGAAAAGAGTATGCGCTTGAGGCTACACACAAAAGTGTCTGAGGAGAGCAACTGAGATTCAGGGATGTCAAGATGGCTACAAAAGTGCCAGGACCTGGGAGGTGGAGGTGGGCGTGCTTCTAAAACCTTGCCTGGATCATGCGCCCGAGAAGTCTCACTCCCTTGCCTGAGCCTTCTCCTGCTCCATCAATTAGCCTGTGGCAACCACTGAGAACCCATCCCATAGTGTGCACTCAGCACCCATCATGACATTCTAGGGTAGCGGTTTTCAACCTGTGGGTCATGTCAGACATCCTGCATATCAGATATTTACATTATGATTCATAAAAGTAGCAAAATTACAGTTATGAAGTAGCAACAGAACTGGGGTCACCACAACATGAGGAACTGTATTAAAGGATCGCAGTGTCAGGAAGGCTGAGTACCACTGCTCGAGGGAAGGCTTTCTTATGTAGGCTGGAGAGCAAACCCTCCCTTCCCTGCCTATCTCTGCTGTGAGCCTGGGCTTTGAGAATGACCCAAAAGGACAAACTCAGAGGACTTAGGTGAGAATGACTCCGGTTGATAAGAGAGAAACTTTACGGAGCCCAGTGCTCATTGCTCAACAGATGTGTCACTTTACAGAGCATGGTCAATCCTGTTCTCACCATTTAAAACAAGTCTCACTTGACGGCAAGAGAAAAGGTCTCACATGCATCCAAGAGAGGAGCAAGCAGCAGGCAAGGAGGTGCCTGTCACTTTAAAATAGTCACTGCTGCTGTCTTACTGCTCAGAGGCACCACTGACATCACAGAAGATGGCAAGTTTAGCTAGAACCTGAAGCTGAAATGTTGCAGGCAACAAATGAATTCTCATCAGAAGCCAGGTTCTCTGGCATTACCCTCCTCCTGACCCACCCTTGGGCCCTTCCTCCTCTGGGTTGTAAGAAGGCTCCTTTATGCTGGGGCACTCTCAAGGCTGCCAGTAGACCCTTGAACCTAGGAAAAACTCACAAAGAAATGAAACAGAAGTGGGTGAGAAGGTCAGTTCACCCATGAATATATATATAACAAAATGCAGAAATTCTGAGAGGCAGCTGATTAGGAGCCCAGCACTGCTCACCACCTCCTAGAACAGAGGACCCACTTAGGGGGAGATGGTTACTGAGGCTGACGAAAACGTAAACTGTCAGACCAGAAAACTCTTTTAGAAGTTTCTGGAAGCAAGGGGGAGTAGAACATTCCAGAATAGGCAGTGTTGAGGAAGTACAGCCACTAGAACTCCATCTGGACAAAGGCTGGGCAGTAATCCCAGCACAGTCCACTGCACACACATCTGTGAATTCCCAGAGAGGCAGGAGAGGCTTGTACTAAGAGCTCATCATCCCTGCTTGGTCATGCACGCCTGAAACTCATGGAGTCCTGAGACTGGGCCAGGCAAAGACAGTGAACCTCAGGAGTTATCTTCCTCAACCTTGGGGTTTCATAAACCAGAAGTGGCTACAGGACTCTCTGAACACTCTAATTTCCCTCCTGGTTTTTGGTTGATATAAACCCAGCCGCTCTACCACTCTTCCCTGTTCTCTTGGTCCATACAAAAAGTCACACACTTAATGAACAGGACCACTTCTTGTTCGGCAGTACCCGCAACTAACTGCATCCTTCTTCATATTGGGACCCCCATCACCTACAGGCCTGCGGGCTCTTCTGACAGCTTTCCCGCCAGTGCAATCTCTGCCGCCATGTTGACCTCTGCCTCCTGCCCCACTGTGCTCAAAGCCAGAACTGTATTGCCCAAACCAAAATGTATCCTCTCTTGTATGTTCTAAACCTTCCTCTGTCCAGTTGCTGGGAGAGGTACAGAAGCCTTTTAGAGTCCGCTCTTTGCTTCCACTTTCCTTCTCATTAGCTTGAACTCAGCTCGGAGACCTGCCACCTCCCAGGAAGTTAGTTCCCTCAAGGTCCCAGGGCTCTCTTCTTGCCAGCACAGATATGCTTTCCTGTTAGATCCCCCAGGGATAAGGCCAGAACAGAACCATGACTGAGGTTTGGAATCGTCCATTTTTGACTAGGCCCTGGAGGACACTGCAGCTGGTCTACAGATTGAAGAACAGGAACTTGGTCATGGTGTCTGCTATGAAGCAGGAGCTCGGGAAAATGTACAGCTGCTAAGCGAGGCAGCCAGTTCACTCCAAATGCTGCAGTGTTGCATAGCATACCCAGGGCCACTAAGAGCTGCACTTTTAGTTCCTTGAGGCTAGCTGGCATAGGCATAATTTGAAATTTTTGATGATATACCCACAGGCTGTCAAAAGTAGCCTGACATATCACAACATCTGTTCTACTTGCTTCCTTCTCTCTTATCACATTGTGTCACCTCACTACCACAAAGGTAGGACCAACTCATGTGACTTTTTCCATTATTGTTATAATTGTTAGGTTTTACCATTAACTATTGCTGTATATCTTACTGTGTCGAATTTATAAGGCAGAATTCACCATTGGTCTGCAGGTGTAGGAAAACTACAGTAAAGAGAGGACTCAGGACCATGCTTTGGCTCAAGGGTTATGGCTCAGTTTCCTCAAATTATTGGGAGACAACCGTATTTCCTCCTGGGAGAAACCCATTTAACTTGATTTTAAAACCATTCCCCATCACCGTTTCGGGCTCAGAGAGTAGTATCTGTGCAGACAGTACCTTCTCTGGGCCCACCTGATAGGAAGAATATGCACAGGTTGGGAACGCTGCACTTTCTGCCTCGGGGACGCCTGCGGCTGCAGGCTCCGAGAGCTCGAGGCTGCTGGTTGGTTGCTGGCATGCTGGCCATTCTGAAGAAGGGGCACAGTGTCAGTGTCGGATTGCATGTTGCAAGCTGAGTTAAGGCTTTCCAAGGACGAGTTAATATCGTTCATTAGCAGTTGAAGCCCAAAACCATGCTCTGCATAAAAAAAAAAAAACAAAAAAACAAGAGAAGAAAGAAATGTTAATGAGGGTATAGAGTTCTACCAGGATGCTCATCTTTGGCTGACCAGGCCCTGTAATATTTAAAAAATACTATGAAATCATACTATTACTTATTAATTAATACAATAAATATAAATCCATGTATATACAGATACAGTTTAAAATGACCTTATCCCACTTGGACCGACAATGCTCCTTGCAAAAGCTAGAGAATATTTAACAAAAACCCTAGCACCGGGCAGGAGAAACCTGCTTTAAGTTGTTGGTCAGGGGAGTTCAAGACACCCTCAAAACAATATAGGCTATTGCAGTTGCTCTTGGTGGCACTTTAGAGGTTGAAGGTAAGTTCCTATGCTAAAGAGATCATTCAGTTTAGACACAAGACCTGGAGTATCCAAGCTGGATCGCACTTGAAAGTCTGCTCCCTGAGGATTAGCTTTCATCATACCAAAGTGTCAGAAAAGCTATCAAAGAAGACAGTGACCAACAGTCCTACCCAGAAGTAGCACCCATTAATGTAACAACAATGTCCGGCATTGGTGTGGGAGAGTGGTCTGTATTCTGTTAATTATATTTTAAATAAACGCTGATTGGCCAGTGGCCAGGCAGGAAGTAGAGGCGGGACAACCAGACAGGAAGTAGAGGTGGGTCAATGAGAACAGGAGAATTCTGGGAAGGAGGAAGCCCATTCCTCAGCAGTTGTGACACATCCACAGAAGAAGCAAGATGTGACTGCCTCACCGAAAAAGGTACTGAGCCATATGGCTAGCATAGACAAGAATAATGGGCTAATATAAGTTATAAGAGTTAATAAGAAGCCTGAGCTAATGAGCCAATCAGTTTATAACTAATGTAGATCTCTGTGTGATTTCTTTGGGACTTAATGATTATGGGAACTGGGTAGGGCAGAAAACCACAGATAACACATGATAAGATATAACAGTGCAATAGTGGTACCCATATCTTGGTGGCAACCAACAGTATCTCTAACTTTACTTAAGGCCTGCTCAACAGGATGAAATCATGCCTAGTACTAGAAATGTACCCAATTTCTCAGGACTAGTGACATCATGGATCTTAGAGGAAAATATTTTATCATCACTTTATCAAATCAGCACACTTTCTTATTACATCCTACTAACCCTTATATCCATAGATAATTGTAGCTCTCACCTCTTTGTAACAGATGGAGACTATTACAGAAAGCCTGTCTAGTCAAAATATAGAGAACAACTGATCATGGGGCACTCAGTCCCTATGAATACATGTACAATATAACTCTTGTACTTAAGGGAACATGGAGGAAGAAGGGGAGAAAAGACGGTAAGAGTCAGAATATCAGGAAGTCTGCTATGAAACAGTGTTTCCTAAAGTTGTCAACTGCGGCTACAAGTCACAGACTGTAAGATGTTCACTCTAACAGGTCAGGACTCCTAAGCATTGCAAAAAAAAAACAAAACAAAACAAAAAAAAAAAACAAAACAAAAAAAAAAAACAAAAACCAAGAAAAGGCATTTGTGAATTTGCTTATCATTCTCAGCTTTCTCCTACAACTTTCTATTCAAAGCCTCTTCAAGTCTAACACAGAGTTAACAATATATCCATCCCCTAGGGGACTGTGAGGGTGAAATGAAGTATAATTTGTTTTATAATAGTCTGATACGGAATAAGTAGTTCAATTTTATTTATTTATTTTTAATCATAAAAACAACACAAAGCAGGCAACTGGTCTACCAACTGAGGAAGCGGGTTTGAGAAACAAAGTCACTTGCTTTTTTTCCTGGATCACATAAGTAGCAGAGAACATCTTGGATTTGAAAATAAATTTAGATGTTTGACTAGGACTATGAGCAATAAATGGGCTCAAAGATCTTTCTAGAATATCAGGTCCTCTCTAGCCCCTCCACTCCCCACACTCATGTGGCAGGTTGGGCAAGTTATGTGGAAGATACGTGCAGCAGGATTTTGTTCCTCAGCACTATAATGTCTTAGGTGGCCTTTCTTGGGTGCCTTTTGTTTTTCAAGACAAAGGATGTGACCACAAAAGATAGTAAAGGCCACCAGAAGATATCTGGTATGATATAGGGAATGGGAAGAAACTGTGCATTGTAAGAATTAGTATCTTTTGGGGAGGTGAGGAGACAGGGCACAATTGTGGGAATATCTGGGCAGAAGCGGAAGAACTTTGGATCCCCCTGGCTTGTAGCTGCAGGAGAGACCCTAATGGGAACTGCATAGTGGAAAGGACACATTGGCAGTTTATGTTCCAAGGTCAAAAGGAGATACAAGACAGCAGGCTTCTGAAAATAATGGTGATGAGCCTTTGTTGTCTGACTTGGTGTAGTCACTACAGGAATAAGAACAGAGGCAATGTGCAAGAGATGCTGTCAAGGAGGGAACTTGGCTATGGCCCCAAGAAAGAAGTATTGAGGTAGACACAAGGACTCAGACTGTCAGTGAAATCTAGGAACTATATACAGGGAGAAGGGAAAGAGGATGTTGATATAGTATAGGTTTTGGATGGTTAGTTATGAACCCTATTGCCAGATAGCAAATGGACAGAAGGGCTGAATTGGTAATAATCCCTGTAAAACTAAGACATCACAAAGGGGATTGCTGAGAGCCATAAGACAGCACTTGCTCAGCTAGGATTTGACTGGCTAATAAAAATTCAAGACTCTAGTTGACTGGCTAACAAAAATTCAAGACTCTAGTTGACTGGCTAACAAAAACTGAAGACTCTAGTGGGGCAGTTAGGGGTTATACCTGCAGGTCCCTTTGTACTCTGAAAGGATATGCCTCTTAAGAAAACCCTCGCCTAAATTCCATTAGAGTAGCATTTGGTCAAGACACCAAAGGAGGGGACCTGAGGACGCTAAGGGGACGACTTCAGTGGGAAGAGACGTTACCATAGGGTTCACAAGCCTGAGACTCCAGGAGAGCTCTAGAATATATGCTTCCCGACATATCTATACTCAGGTGTAGTTGATATACTAACTGTGCTTTAGTCTAAGCTCTCCGAACAATTAACTATTCATGTTTCCATCCACAGCTGAGTATTGCTACCCTGATGGGCCATTAAGAATCAACACTGGGTGAAACAAAGTTTACTATACTAATAGTGGTGGTGGTGGTGGTGGGGAGCAGGCCAGCCCAACTTCACTGATGGGAATCCCGTGTGAACTGAATGTTGCTACACACAGAGCTACTTCCTAAGTGTTTAGACAGGAGAGCTTATAAGACTCTGGGCCCCATTCTACTGCTCTGGTCCTACTGAAACCCAACAGCAGCACGGTTCCTGCTCTAACAGAGCTCCCAGCTTCTGAGAAAACGAAATGGCTTGGTTCACGCTGGCAGATTTTCATTTGTAGCTATTTTTCCCTGAGCTTGCTGCAAGCCTTTGGCTGTGCCGACCCCTGGTGGCAGTCCCTGGTGTCTCCTGTCCTTTTTATTTCTTTTATTTTTTTGATCAACAGGTAAATTCCTGGGTTGGTTGTCTTCAGTAAAGCCAAAGTCAAAGCAATTCTGACATTATACAAATATTATTCATATAAAGCAGGAAGATAATAGGAGAGACAATGATGTCTAGATTACTATCTTCTCCTCTGAAGTGGCAACTTCTTTAACTGAATACACTTTATTGGGTGGTCTTTGAAAGAATACCAGGCTAATCTGATAACACCCAGTTACCAGGTTACAATCTTCAACAATCAAATATAGCTATAATACTCAGATTTTTCAAACCTTCTGTAGTCTTCAGAATGAAAATAAATTTCAAAGTTCAAAAATGGCTTACTCTATAGCCATTGTTCCTATGAGAACAATTACTAACTTAAATGTTTAGATTTAAAAAAAAATTACTGTGAAAGGATTTTATTTAAATTTCCCCGAATTCTAATGTAGACTAAAAATTAAATCTTCCAAACTTTTTTTTAAGTAGTCGATTGCTCATAGAGTAAGATATACTGAAATCATGTTAGTTCTTTTTCTTTCCCCACTGACCTGTCTCATATTCAGTTCTTGCTAATATTATATAAGTTTGTATTTTTCTCAGTGAGGACCTACTGTGCTAAACTGTTTTGGCATCCTGTGACCTAGTGAATCTCTAATAACCCGTTTGTGAAAAGCTTTCTGCCAGTGAACGGAAGTGGGAGAATGAGGCACACTGATGTTTCTGGAAATGAGCATTCAGACTGTCTACTCAATGTCAACCGGAGGAAACACCATTTTCCACAAGGGCACCCCCTTCAGAGAGAAAAGGAGGGAAGAAAAGAAATGTCTTTATATATACAATTTTACTTCAGATCAATTTGTAATAGTGTATTTCCCGAACAAACAGGGCTGCCAATCAAACCCTTAGTGGTAGCTGTATCCCTTCGCTAAAAAGCCCGGTCTCAACTGGGCATGGACTCTGCCCCACATATTTGAGGTCATCTGATCTTAGGTTCACATCTCTTCTTGCTTCACTGTCATTAGCAAACTCAAGGCTAGTTCTGTTTGGAAATGATATAAATTCAGGCAAATAAATTCTCATTTGGTTCATAAGCTATAACTGGCAAAAGTCTTTCCCAAGTCAGGTGAAGGGTGCTTATCCGGGAATGACAAAAAGAGGGGAGAGGTGTGAGCCGAGGAGAGTTTCACTCCCGGGCGCACCTTAGCACCTTAACGAAGAACACACTTCTTGGTTCACAGCACCATCTAGTGTCTTTTTTACGCGAACTGGAGATTAACGGTGGTTCCGGGTTTCCTTCACTAAATTGTCTCCTTAAAGGCGTCTGATCTGCACTATGTATATATGAAGTATCCATTATGGTGGTCCCTTCTTCACACACCCTCTCCAGCACTCAGTGCCTGCCTTGTTTGCGCTTTTGATTTTACAGGGAACGTATATTTGTTAGGAAATGATGAGCTGTAGGCAAACTTGTGTGTCTGAATGACAGTGACTGAGTCTCTGTGAAGAAAAATTTAAACAGTATTCTATCTGAAAAGTTTCTGACTCTTCATTTCAGATCATGTCATTGCTGCCAGTTTCCCAGGCTTGAGATCTTTATTGAAAAAGTCATCTAAGCCCCCTCAGGCACGGTCAGAGGTTGCATGTATTTGTTCTCTTTGATTGTGTGATCAGCAACACTTGGTTAACCGAACATACTACTCTATGTCATCCCAGCTACAGGATCATGTTCTTTTCTAAGCACCCTGTTTCTCATAGTTTTTTTTCCCCAATTCAGTAAAAAAAAAAAAAAAATCAGTATATTTGCTACTTTGTGTTTTCTGATTTGTTACTTTATGGCAATTGCTTAAAAAGTTTGAAGACAGAAATGAATATCAACATTCCTTCAAAACACATTTGAATCTAAAAACAATGACCTAAGGAACAAAACTTCATTGTTAAAAAATAGTTTTTGGTATTGAGCAACGATCACAGTTCATTCTCCAATCTGAAAGGGTGGAAATCAATCAATTAAATATGGCACAAATGTTAGAATGGAAAGCTAGAGCTCACTAATATTTTATTGTTAAGAATCTTCAGTAACTAGATGAAAGATGTTAAAATTCACTTTGGCCTTCCTATGTTTCACTTTTTAAAAAAATAGATGAAGGCCTTTTCCATGGATTAAAAAAAAACACAGCAAAATTATTTGAGATAACAAAATCTATGCATCTACATTGAACATGTACAGATGATTTTTGACATCCCTCTAAAACAACACAGTATAGCTTATATTATTTACATAGAATTAAGTGTTTATAAATAAGCTAGCAGTAATCTACATGGGGAAATGTTCCTATTTTATAGGCAAACCCAACAACACTTTGCACGTGGAACTCAAGCATGTGTGGCTTAGTTTCTTTGGGATCGGGAAGTTTGTCTACAGCAATGGGAGGAACTACACACACCAAGAAAAAAGTGAAGGGAGGATCTGCAGGGAGCACTGCAACTCAACACTCCTAGGAGCAGCTCAGATACTCCCCGGTGGATAGATGGAGGAACCACGGGACAACTACACAGAGTAGTATTCATCCCCAAAGGAAAAGGTGGTACAGTGAAAACAACAGTCATATACACAAAAAGTAGTTAAGGATCCAACCCCACTCCATGAGGTACCTAAAGTACCCACATCCACAGAGAGGGCAGTGAGGTGGCCAGGGTCTTGGGGCAGAGAGTAAGAGCTGGTATTTGTGGGTTCAGAGTGGCAACTGATAGAGTTCTGTGGCTGGAGCTGGGTAATGGTTTTTCTCTCTCTCTGTCTCTCTCTCTCTCTCTTTCTCCTTCCTTCCTTTTTTTTTTTTTTTTTGAGACATTGTCTGGGTACCTATCTCAGTTTCCCATGTACTGGGAATACAGGCATGCAAACTCACACACAGCTCTAAGTGTTCCTAGATTTTTAAAAAACAATAAAAAAAAAAGCAATTTAAAAGTTAGACTTGTAGATACCCTCAAATACGGTCAGTTAAAGCCTTTGTAGTACTACTTTGCTAGGGTAACACTCTGCCAGAATGGAGCCATGTTCCATGCTCAGACATCATAGACAGCCTGATGTTACCTTGATCTCTTATCACTCATACCCCAGAGCTCACCTGTTCTAGGCTTTTTGATCCCACCTGATTTGTGTGGGGAGCACACCCCTAAAATCACTTCATTTCTAATTGAGAGACACTTTCACTACCATTTTCTCCTCAACCTGCCCAGCACTGCCTATTGAATCATGCCTCATTCCATGACCAGACGGAGGCAAGACAGACACGAATGTTACTCTTGGTGGTTAGCATAGAGCTGGGCTCATCATGCAAGCCAGACTTTAGAATGACCTAAGAAGAAACAAGCTTGGCTTGGGAGAAATGTCATGGAGAATCCTTGAGAAAATTATTGAATTTAAGGTAAAGAAGAAAGAACCCGAGTCAGAAGGTAAGACAAGAATAGGAAAACTCTGAGTCAGATGAGTCTCAGTAAATAGGAAGGATGGACTAGGGTGTCTGAGACCAGCTTTGTGGGAACTTCCCCAGGTTGTACCAAGAGCACTGGGAAATGTTGTCTGTTTCTTAAGTGAGTTGCAGTAAGCCTGGGGTCCTCTCCTCGGGAGAATAAATCTTCAGTACAAATTTAATATTTGTTCACTACTCAGGAGAGTGGCAGGAAGCGGTTGCTCAACGTGGTGACATTACAATAATGTGTGCAAAGCTCTACGGACAATGGGGCCCTAATAAACAGAACTAAGATGAACAGAAAGTGTGTCTACTCTCATAGACAGTTGGGGTCCACAATACCCTGGGGGCATCTAGTGCCATGGGCTAAAGTCTAGGGCAACTCACAAAGTTGAAGGCAGATCACTTGGTGGCTGGGTAACTACACACCATCTCCACCCTCTAAAAACAACTACAAAAACTAGTAAGAAAATGATTAATTGCTTTATACTTTGATTCCAGTGAGATTTATTTTTAAAACTGTGTTTCAGGGAACTGTACAATAATTCCATTTAAAAAAAATAAGGAAAGCTACTTATTTTACTCAATGATTCCATTCATTAAAACTAAAGAACTGGCACCCAGTGTTCAATGACCATCCCACAGCAAAGTGTGTAGTATCCTTCCTCAGATTTTATAGTATCCTCCCACAATGTACAAGGAAGCACCTGGGAATTACTAAGTCTCTTCCCAGTTCTTTAAGATGACTTGGATTCTGCACCAAAGACTCAAGCAACACAGAAAAGGAATTTTCCACTACTAAAATGTTTTGGCCTGCCAAATGAGAATCAAAGACTGGAGCTGCAAATTACATTCTAAAAGCACAGATTCAGCCATGCAATTTCCATTTTTACTTTCAGAAGATACCTTGTATGTGTGCATTGTCTACAAAATAACACTCAGAAAGGAGAAAAGATAAACTGTATCTCTCTCAATCTTTCTTAGCAATTTGATCTGCTTCTTTTCAACCTTCTAATTTCAATTTCTACTTTTTTTCTATTACATCATAAATCAGGCAGAAGCCTGAGTACAAGAAACTATATAAATAACTTGTCACTTTAGAAGGTTCCCATTTTCCATCAACCCTAAAAATATTAGTCTAAAAACACTGGACTCGAAAAAGGAAAATCAAGGTGATGGCCCAAAAGTCTGTCACCCATGGGTATTGAGCTCTCAAAGAGTCAATGTTATAAAACCAAATGAGACACTAGGGAATCTTTATCATTATATTAAACAGGAACACTGTACATTCATGAACTTAACTCTATAAATTCAAAATCTATTCACCTATCCTACACTGCCTTGTTCTATATTTGGGTACAAATTACCTACCCGACATCATTTAAGGCCCTATAATACAGATGGTGATAAACAGATAATTTCCCTGTCGCCACACTGTTCATAAAGCATTCTGTATTTTTAAATGTTTACTGCAAAGGGTAATCTTTCGAGAAGGATATGTTTACCCTGACTTAAACATTATAAAATGGATATCTGTATTAAAACATTGTATGGTGCCCATAAACATGTGTAATACTTATGTCAGTTAAAAATATCCCTGCCACCAAATATAATGAAGACTTATGCAACAAACTTTGGAAAAGTGTTACAATGCTAAATATAAAGTAGCAGGGAAGAATATGAAACTTTCTTTAACAACTTCTGGAAAAGTAATTCCTTCTATGAAGTTAAAACCTATTCCAGTTTAAGTGGCACTGAACAGGGGAGCAGGGAATAGTGTGTCCTGTAAGAATGTGAGCATGGGATCCCAACTGAGAGGGGTCAGCTCAAGAAGGGATGGTTCTTGCCTCCCTCTTAGGGGGAAGTGGGAAGGTACGGCAGGCTTGTGTCCTCAGATGAAGGGATTCTTGGCAGAGTGAAGTTCCTGGTCTATAAACACACTCCAGAGGCCAGCGCTCCTCCCAGCATGGGTCTGCTCAGTGCTTAAGAGAGAGCAGTTGACGCCACCTCTGTTTACAGACAAGGCAGTCGTAGAAAGGGCACTCAACTCTCAGAAGAGCCTCAGCCCTAAGGCATCAGAGGTGGAAAGTCATTCCAGGAGAACCCTGAACCAAAAAGCCCAGGAGACAGAAGCTGGCTTCTGGGACAGAGACCAGGCTGCAGCTTCACCAGGACAGCACACTCAGTCCAGGGCTGGCCAGAGTAGAACATCTAGCACCACCTCCTCATGTGCCCACAATGCAGGAATACTTGGGGTTCTGTGGGTAAATATATGCTCCTGGAGTTCACCTGGAGGAATGAACCCCAGTCTCTAGGGTTGAGCTCAGGGAATAGTAGAGATGAGTTCCTGCTGAGGTCTGAATATTTGCATGTCTTGAAACTCCAGATGCTGTTGTTTGTGGATGGGACCTCTGGTAGGTAAGTGATTAGGTCAGGAGGGCCATGTACTGGGAAAGGGATTAATACCATTGGCCCTACCTACTGACAGCGAACAGCCAGAAGGCAGCAAAAAGGAAGACACTGCACCTGCAGAGGCCTCCATCATGAACTTCTAGTCTTCAGGTGAGGACAATAAGGTTCCTGTTATTTATATGCCACTCAAGCTGTGGAACTGGGTTATAACATTCTGAAAGGATTAGGACAGTTACTAATCGAATGGCTGTGATTTTCATAGGAGCTTTTTTACATTATGAGAAATTCATACACAAGACTAAGTAGCCATCTCCCTCAGAGTCAGAGTACGACAGACCTGTATCTTGATGGATGGAACAAGTTCCACAGAGACCTCATAGACTAGACACAGAGGGAACAACATGTTACTCTCTCTCTGCACTTATCTAAAGGGTTGCAGCCAGTAATGATGAGGACACTTTAGAGTTATCACTTGCTCATTACCTACAAGGGCTATGTCCTATGTGGCACATCTCACAGTTCAGGCTATTTTCCTAACTGTTTCTAATACTCCTACCAAACCAGTCAAGTATTCATTTTTCTAACTTTTTTTTTTCCAAGTAGAGAAAACTGGGCTGAGCCATGAAGTTACCCCAATGGAGACTGATGAATACCCTATGATTGTATGAATGAGAAATGTCCCCTCACGGGCTCAAATATTTGAACATTTGGTGGTAACAATGTTGAGGGATTTTGTCACCAGGAGTGGGCTTTGAGGTTTTATAGCCTCACTCCACTTTCAGCTTGTTCTCCGCTTCCTGTGTACCGATGAAAGACGATCTTTCTACTTCCTATGTTTTTCTGGAAATGTGACCTTCTCTGCTTCCTGCTCTGGCTGTCTGCTGCCATCCCTCCCCTACCATGATGGACTCTCTCCTGGAACCATAAGCCAAAATAAAGCTGGAAGCAGTTTTGGTTATGGCATTTCTAAGTCAAATATTGGACATATTACCTCTTTATATGCTAATAACTTTCATTAGTTCCTTTATCATCCAACTTGGATTTTAATTTTTTATTTCTCTATCTCCCTTTGTCATGAAACTTGAGTTTCTATAAGACTAGAAGTAAGTTCTTTCACCTTTGCCTTATCACCCAACATTAAGTCTGCACACAGTAGGGTCTGAATGGTAGCTGAGTAAACAGACAATAAGTTTTCCACTAGTCAAGTTGTAGTCTTCTGGAAAGTCAAGCACCCAGGTAGAGCTGTCAACTCTGTGGTCAGCTACATCTCCACTCTTCCATTCTTTAGAAAAGCCCCACAGGGTAGTCCACCAGGTTGATAAATGTCAACTCTTCTAGTTGTCCTTCCATTAGTAGCCAGAATAAAGGGAGTACCCATTCACTATGTAAGCTACCCTAACAGAATTTATGAGCTAAGCAACAGATTTTTCGTTATTTGACAAAAAGTATATTTGGCTACATTTAAAAATTAGCCAAAAAGATGAGTTAAGGACCTGTGTGCTAACTTCATCTTGTAGAACTATTATATCAAATCCTTTCAAAGTTAAAAAAAAAAAAACACACAAAATTGGATCTACAGTCACGCAGGCACTAGTGAGCAGTCATGCACATGCTAAGTGGTGAAGTAGAAAATGAGGCAACCAGTAGATGCTGGCCTCTGGTCCCTACTGATTGATGATCCTGCAAACAGTTTCTAACTCCACTCAAACATCTCTATGAGTCACTGTAGGCCAGCATGCATCAGTGTCTTAGAGAAAGGGTTCATAGTGGAGCAAATGTGACCCATGCTAACAGAAGTGACTTTAGAGCCTCCCCACAACTGTTTCTGAATGTCAGGGGGCTTTCGCCTTTTCCTGAAAACCTCTATGTAAGTCCTCCTGGCTTTCAGATAGAATTTTATTATTATTATTATTATTTTTTTTTTTTTTTTGGTTTTTTGAGACAGGGTTTCTCTGTGGTTTTGGAGCCTGTCCTGGAACTAGCTCTTGTAGACCAGGCTGGTCTCGAACTCACAGAGATCCGCCTGCCTCTGCCTCCCGAGTGCTGGGATTAAAGGCGTGCGCCACCACCGCCCGGCTCAGATAGAATTTTTATAGGCAGAAAAAAAATCATTCCCATATCATTCTCTTTACCTCAATACAGAGAGAGGGTATTAATGCTAGTTAATTGTAGTTGTAGTTTTGGGCTTTTTTTTTTTTTCTGTCTCTCACTTTTATTAAGATCTGAGAATAAAGAAAAACCAGCCTACAATTCACAATCCCAGAGAACCTGGACAACAATGAGGACCCTAAGAGAGTCATACATGGATTTAATCTACATGAGAAGTAGAAAAAGACAAGATCTCTTGAGTGAATTGGGAGCATGGGGATCATGGGAGAAGGCAGAAGGGGAGGGGGAGCAAGGGCGGGGAGTGGAGAAAAATATAGAGCTCAATAAAAAAAACAATAAAAAAAGGAAAAAAATCTGAGAATAATGTGATGGACAATAACACTGGATTTTTGGAGAGCTTTTATTTTCTACCTAGAAGAAATCTGAAGATTTTCTTTTATCACTGATCATAATTAAGTGAAAAGATTATTTATTTTTAAATGGTTTCCTGCTCAATTTGAAAGGGACTTTACTGGACAAAATGATCCACACTACATGATTGATAAGTTAGAATAGTGTGTGTGAGGCTCACTGCTGCATCCCCTGGGAGCAGCCCCCCCTCCCCATGTTTCACAGGGTCTTGGTAAGCAATAGACGCTTGTATAATGAAGGAAGAAGGAATGAATGAATAGAAGTCACAGGAGAACTACTCAGCAAGCAAGCAGAATGAAAAGCAAACCTGCCAGAGGGACAGAAAGAGTTGCTGGGATAAAGCCCTCTACTGAACCTTGAGTATCCTGACAGCTAAAGGAGACATGAAACATTAATGGAGCCCAATTATCTGCTCAAAGGGACCAGACAAAAGAGTGGCGTGAACTGGCAGAGCATCAGCAAAGCAAGGCCCAGAATAGCCGAGACTTGAAAAATGGCAAAGGATGACAATGGCTTTTTCAGTTCTGCTCCAAATAAGGACCAGGAGGAAGAGGTCGGCTGCTTGCTTGACACTAGCCAAAGACAGAGAATGCAAGCTCCTCAATGCCTTTTTGTTCCCATCTTCCTTATGAAGATAAATGATCTTCAAAGTGGGAAGGAGGGAAGAAGCACAATTAATGAGAACCCAGTGTTCACTGTGCAGAGGTGACAGTAGGAATGGCATCTTCTCAGCTGCTCCCAAGCCCATGGTCAAAATCTCAGTGTGAGACACAAAAAAACCCAAGAATCACAAATGAAGGGAAATAGTGGATAAGGACAAAGTTCCAACGTGAAGGCCATAAAGAACAGAGGCGCAAAAGACTCAGAGAGGATGGAATCTACCAGCCTTGGTTCAAGTCTAGCTATGGCCCTCAAAAGGGTGGATCTGGACATTGTTCCTACCTTAGGCCTCTTTCTTTTCTATAAATATGGCCTTAGTAACAATCCCTACCACATGGACTAGTGAAATGGATTTGATGAACTAAAATATGAAGTGAAAGTTTTCACTATTTCTAGAACCTATTTTTTTTTTTAGAATACAGAAGTCACATAAACACTTAAGTAGAAGACAGAGCTAAAAAAAATCCTGTCAAATCTAACAGCTTATAATCCCTCATGCTATCTGATACTATGGAATAGTCATTGTGATGTATAAATATCATTATCTGGTATGGCAAGAGCTGTTTCTCTTTTCACAGTGCAGGACTGTAGACACTAGAGCGTTTGCGGGGAAAGAACTAGAGATGGTTCTTCTAAGTTTTCATAGTTTGACTCCAACAAAGGTGCTTAGGTCCTTACATGGAAGTAAGGAAAACTCTGGCAATTCTACTCATTCCTAAGTATAAACCCACAAGGCTTGAAATCTAGAGATTTAGACACTCACATGGTGACAAGAACCAAAGGTGGAAGAAAAACAAATAAATGTCTATCCAGAGGCAAATGGAAGTCAACATAGCAGAATATTATTTAGTAATATAAGATATGGGGCAATAATATAAGCTAACATAGACAAACCTTGAAGTTCAGAAAGACAGTATGTGGGCTAGAGGTTACAAGAGGTAGGATTTATTGCTTAATTGGCTCAGAGTTTCTGTGGAGTGTTTAAGTTTTGGAAACAGATAATGATGATGGTGTACAACACTGTAAATAAAATTGAATCATACACTTACGATGGTTAGCACAATAAACTTTATATATTTTCTTCCACAATGAAGAAGTAGTTCTTTGAAATAGTTGAGTGTACCTTTAAGTATTAGAAAATGAGCCATTTTCAAAGGAAAGTGTGGCCCTTCCTGTTGGTGCAAAGAAATAAATACATGGAGTGTTTTTAGCAACTGCCACATAAAAATAAGCAGCTTATGTTAGGAATGAGATAATCAAACAGGAACGACAAATCCTCTTTGCTAGAGAGAAGTAGGAGGTCAAGGAAAGGCACAGCTAATCTTCTACTCTATACATTAGGCCCCTTGTAAGGGACCGGCCGGCAACTCTGGGTACCACGTACATGCAACCCTAAAGTCTATCAGAAATTAGGAAGCAAGAAGGAACAGCACAGTATCTTGGTTCTACTCAGCCAAATATCCAAGAAGGCTTCTTAAAAATAACCTCATACGTTGAACTTGGTTCTGGGTGAGGGGTGGGAAGAGAAGATGGTGGTTTGGGGGAAAGCACTGGGAAGGCCCCCTACATGCTCCTGTGGGCTCCATGCTTGCCTGGAGACAGGCTGATCCACTCTCTCCCAGGAAGGGAATGGCCTTTGTACTGCACTGCCAGAGAGCTGCACTCCCCAGGCCTGCTCACCACAGACTCCCAAGTGCTGTGTGTGTGCCAAGAGGGAAGATGAACATTGCACTTGGACACACTTGAAAGAGGGACTGTGCCCTTGTGTTCCCTGAAACCTCCCTCAGAGCATCGGCTTCCTTGATTTCCACTCAGTTGGTTTCCTTAGTTTTCATGTGAAATGAGTGTCCAGAATCAGAAGGAAGACTGCATGCTCGATGTTTCTGCAAACTGCCTGTCCAGGCTCATGACTACCTTTGCTATTTGACATTGTCCTTTTTATTTATAAGAATTATACTTTTTTTTAAACAGAAGACAATAATGTTACGCATGTTACATGCATTGCATGCCCACCTCCCTGGGCTGAAGTACCACTCAGTGTTTCATGACATTTGGTATATTTATACAGAAATGCATTTATATGCAAGCTTACCATTTTCCTTTAGGGTTATTTGAGTAACAAGAATAAATGAGAAGTGAGAGTCTTCATGCTTTCAGGCTACAATTCTTTACTAAGACATTGCATAACTCCTCCCCCAACACTTTGTTACTTAATTGGCCTCAACTTAACTATAGGATAGAATGCATCATGGGATTCATCTTCTTAACCAATTACAGGTACAGTTAGTTGTGGTTGCAGGCATTTCCTTTCTGCCACAACTTTTCTCTGTTGTACTTAGTTTTGCATGGTTCATTTCTAGATGTCTGCTCTAGTGCTACCTCTACCTGCCTTGAATGAGCCACATCGCTTCCTTTCTGTTAAGAACCCTTGCTATCTGACCACAACACAGCCACCTATCAACTTCATTCTTCAGGTTTCTCCTGGCCATTATTGTCTTGCTCTTCTAGCTAAAGTTAGGAAACTTTTGTCACGGCAACCCAAAACTCTGCTGGGAATTTGATGGCATCCACAACTAAGGCAAAGATAAATTCGGGAAGATGTAATCATCTTCCCTGCTATACATCGTCTCATCCATCAGCACAAAATCTGCTTCTCCTCTATGGCATTAGACTCTAGTGGTTTCACACAGCAGCTGGTAATCTTGTTGAATTCACTCATCCTGGGTATCTTATAATTTTTACTACTCTTATACTTGGGATTTCTTTCTATACTGTATTTTATGCTTGTTTCCTATTGATAAACAGGCATACTATTATATTTTTACTGGTTCTGGATTGTTTTGAAACAAATTATATAGCTGAGGCTCCTTTAAACTTATTATCCTCTTGCTTTCAACTATCTAATGATGGATTCTAGCCATGTGTCACCATCCCTGGCACATGCTTTTAAGTATAACTCTTTTTTCCCTTAAAATGCATATTGCTGTTTAGCCTGCATGTACGTCTGTATGAGGGAATTGGATCCACTGGAACTTGAGTTACAGACAGTTGTGAGCTGCCATGTTGGTGCTCAGAACTGAACTCGGATCCTCTGGAAGAATGGTCAATGCTCTTAACCACTGAGCTATCTCTCCAGCCCCTTAAGTATAACTCTTAATCATGTTAAAAGTTTCCCACTATTCTAAACATGATTTTTCCTTTGGATAATCACATTTGCAGCTAAGTGAAGGGCTTCTTTCTTCTTATGTTTACAGTCTTAACACATAGTGGCTCAGATCTTGACTGATTCTGGGTTATCCAGGACACAACTATTATTTCCTCATGCGTTAATTTTTTTTTTCTGTGATCAAATGCTTGAAAGGAACCAATTACAAGAGGAAGAGCTTACTGAGGCTTATTGCTTGAAGGGACAATCTACCATGGCTGGTGGCAGGAGCAAAGAATGGACAAGAAGTCGGACTCTTCTATCATACCTCAAGGCCTGCTCCCAGTAACCTATTTTCTCTAGTGAGGCGTTGCCTTTAGAGGTCCCACATCCTCCAAAACAGCACCACCATCTATGGCCAACTATTCAAATACTGAAGCCCATGGGAAGCACTTCACACTCAAATCACAGCTCCAATGTATGACAAATGCTGTGGCTTTCTGACCGTCCACTTGAAGGAAATACGAAGGTTATTTTGTAACCCTGTTGGTCAGATCTCTACTATAATGAGTGGGGATGAGTACTAAATACTCTTTTATCTGACTATATATTATCACTTGCTTTCCCTTTAATCTTGTAACATGTTTGCTGTATTCACTCCAGCTTAAGATAATAAAATCATCTCTGCATTACTATAGCTAACCCAACTTGGGTAGAATATTTAAGACTCAACTAAAGAATCTGATTAACTACTGAGTTATTTATACTTTAAAAATATGTTAACATGTGAAACAGGCCTATAATTTTGACTTCTGGTACTATCTCAAATATAAACCTGTTTTCCGTAGGACCATTCTTGTGCCTATATCTCTGAAACAATCTGCATAGACAGACATTACTTGCTCCTCCAAGATTTTGTAATATTCACCTGTAAAACTGCCTAGCTATTGTTGAAGGAAGAGTATTGATCATTGACTCCATTTCCTCAATAGTTATTTAAGATTTTTCTATTTTAGGTATTAGGTTTCAGCTCAGTGGTGGAGCATTTGCCTGGTATGCCCAGGGCCCTAGAGGCTCAACCACCAGCACTATATATAAACGAAGATTTATCTATTTCAAGAGCAGATATGCTTTGACACCACTGCAATACATTCCCTCTATTTCCACATTTACAGTTCTAGGTTTTCTCCCTTTTAAACCTCTAGCCTGTACTAACATGGTTTGCTCTCACACATGTCTGGGCACTGTGTTATATTCTTTATGTATTTATTAACACAAAGGACTAGCTTTGGCTTCATTATTGTCTGTTGCTCTATTCTTATTTCAACGAGTTTCTATTTTAGTCTTTCTAATTTCTTTCTTTGAAATTCTTAGATTTATTCAATTCACACTCTTCTAGTTTCAATGACTCTTCTTTCTGGAACACATTAGTTAAGATCTGCATACCACGTTAGCTGTATGACAGACTAACTAGTTGCCATGTAGTCACGTTCATTCCATTCTAAATGACTGGTATTCCCACCGTGATTTCCTGTGCAGGTCATGAGTGAAATTAGGATGTGTTTTAAAGTGTCTACAAACATGTTTACATGCTTTGTTTTGAACTTTTTGTGTTGACGTTTGATTTAATCACACTAGGTCAAAGAACAAGGCTTGCATGAAATGATTGCTTAAAATTTACTGCAACTTTCCATAGATGGTCAACTTTTCAAAAAATGATACAGGTTCAGAGAAGAGTCTACAGTGTCTGGTGGGCAGGTTTGGGGGTGAATCTCAAATGTGAGTCTGTGAATACTGATATGGATATGCTTGCAATTAGCCTACTATTCTGTATCTTCTGTATGGTTTCATTTTTCCTTTCACATCATATTTTTTTCTTCTTTTCTATATGACATTGTTTGATTTTTAAAAAAATGTATTCTTGTTTTTTTTCCAATAAGTCAGAAACTATAGATATGTGCTCTTTTAGTGAGTACTGTCAACTTGTAGCTGCACTTAAAATCTTCAAACGGACTATTAAGTTTACCTTTTCTTACGGTCACAAGTTATTCCACATTTTATTTCTCAAAACTAGAGCCTTTTCACGTTTGACTCACAGTACCCAAAGACTCCCAATATGTGAATATGTGGTGTTCACTTTGTTCCCATTTCAACCATTTGCATGGCCCTGAACTCAACACCATGCTAGTTTCTCTCCATTGCACCATTTCCTGTTTGCCATGTTTTCCTCAGTGCTCATATTCTCCTTTCCTGAAGTACCACTTTTAAATACTAAAAATCAAAACCAGGGTCTGTGCCAGCTAAGTAAGAGCTCTACCACCGAGTTATGATGTTTCTCTAGCTCTGAATATTCTTTGAATGAGGCTGGCCAGTAACGTGTTTTCTGAAGAACCAGTTGAAAAATTTCTACTGTGTCTTTACTAGGAAGGCTACACTGGTATAAAACTCTAGATGGACAGTTATCTTTCCCTCAGTGCTTTGAAAGTAAATCATATTATCTGACATTTATTGTGCCCAAGTTGGTTATCAGTGTCATGGTATGTTAGGACATCTATTTCTTCCCTTCAGAACTTTCTTGGCTTCCATTACTTTGAACTAATCTCTATTTGTCTTTGTTGGTTCTATGGCTGTACTGCCATGTTTTCTTTTGGTTTTTCTTTGTTTTTTCCTGTGTTACATGCTATGGGAAAAGAAGGGCTAACAACAGCCAATGTCACAGGTGTGCTTAAAGGGAAAAACTCTCTCAGGGCAATAAGCTCTCGAATTCAATATAATAAAAACGTGGTTCTTTTCCATTGAAGCTCTGTTTCAGATGCTGTGACACACTGGAGTCCTAGCTTCCACTGTCTGCTATATAAGAGACATGAAGAGCTCTCTTTAGGGGGCCAGCTCTGCCCACTGTCTACAAGCAGTTGAGAGTAGAATGTAAAGATAATAGATAAGAGGTAAGCTTTTAAGAATTCTTTTAGATTGATTACTAATTTTATGATAAAAGGGTTAAGCACAGACTTCTGTTTGAACATCTCAACCTCAGTGAGCTCATTCATCAGCGGCATGGTGTGCTGAGTCAAACCAGCCTTCACAAACAGGTACTTTTTCATTTACATTATCTCACTGGAAAATTTTCTGAAGTGTGAGCCTGAGTTTGTTTGTCAAAGACAATCCTGGCTCTTTTATGAGCTGCCTAATGCTTGAGAAAACACTTATTTGATTACATGGTACACTTCAGTGTTTATTTTTTGCTAAATGTCATCCTCATTTTCATTTAAACAATTTAAAACAATCTGATTACTCCAATTACCAGCTCAAAAACATATGGTTTCTTGACTTACACTTACTTACCTGGAGCCCAGCAATGGCCAGGTGAGTTTCCCCAGACCCACATCAAGGTCAGTGGCTTCATTCTTGATCAGAATTTCCATTTCTTAGATCTAACTTACCAAATTACTTTCATATTCATTTACAGACATTGTCTTCTTCCCCATAGACACCCTCTCAGAAATTTAACAATATAGAAGGAACAAGAAAAGGGAAAAGAAAAATAAAAGGGGAAGAGAGATGCCTAGAGTACATGCATATAAAACTAGCATAACTGAAAATACAAAATTACCCAAATATAAAGGATTCTGCTGTGGAGTTACTCAACAGAAAACCCAGCAGTTCCCAGGGTGAAAGGACACTCAGAAGGTAAAAGAGAGGCTCCTCCTGTGGAGGGACCCCAACAGGCAATGGCCAGTTGCATTTATGTAGAACTCGGTGCCCTAGCAAAGTCAGAGGTGAATCCCAGCTAATTCACACAAATCATAATTTAACCTTTGATTCACAGAAGTTTGCTCATTGAAAGGAAATATGTAATGATATATATGCTGGATTTTACTGGTCTGAAGAGAAAAAGAGGATGCTAGAATCTTATTTTCTTGATGGCAAGAACATTTTAAAATATATAGTTGGATTTCTGTATCCCCAGGATTCACGTTTATATATTGAACCAAGCATAGATCAAAAATACTGGGAAAAAAATTTCACCTATATTAAACGGATACATGTTTTATCCCCCATGTCATGGTGTCCCCAAACAACACAGCGTGACAAGTGTTTCAAAAGTGTCATACTAGAGAATGATAAGCATTTTAACAAGGATGTATAGTACATGGGAGGATGAGCACAGGCTCCAGGTTTTATCACTTTTAATTTTTTCTTTTTTTCTTTTTCTTTCTTTTTTTAATAACAAGGTTTCTCTGTAGCTTTGGAGCCTGTTCTTTTGGAACTAGCTCTTGTAGACCAGGCTGGCCTTGAACTCACAGAGATTCGCCTGCCTCTGCCTCCCAAGTGCTGGGATTAAAGGTGTGTGCCACCATTGCCTGGTGGTTTTAGTACACTTGATACTAATGACTCAGTCCCTTTCACACTGTCCTATATACAGGGTACCCTGGAACCTCATGGGCACCAAGGACCACTACGAAGTTCTCACAGAGCTGCACAGTTACAGTCAGTTCTTACCTGGTTGGCTTCTCGATTGAGATGAAAACCCAGTCCGGGCTAGGTTTTGTGGTTTAGAAGATGACTGCCCCACTTTGTCCTAAAAAAAAAAAAAAAAAACAACAGAGTGAAAGGAGGTACCGCACCCACCACCAATTTCTTTCTTGCTCAGTTCCTTCTTTCGATTTCTTCCTTTCTTTTTTACAGTCTTAAATGACAGGTAGAAACGTGCTGTGGAAGGGAAACCAACCATGGCAAACGGTGATCTGTTGTCAAGGCAGCTAGCAGGGGCTCCTTTTTTTTTTTTTTTTTTTGTAGATTTCCCCGAAAAGTAATTTAAAAAGGACAACTGCTGACTGCTCAGCTTGGGCAATGAATGTCAATAATCAACACTCTATCGAGCACATGGCACTTTCTAGAATTGCTGGGTAAGCAATCTTGGACTTCCTGGGTCAGAACAATCCAGTCAGGGACCATAAGGTGTTCCTTGCCAACAGAGGCTGAGGAGCGCAGCGCAGGTCGAATGAAGACAATGTTTTAGGCAGAAATTAAAACAGCAGATCCAAAATTTTAGGAAAAAAAACATCTTCATAGAAACATCTTAAGCCAATGAAAGAAACATTACAATATGGGTAGGAATATGCCACTTTATATCCGCATACTTACAAAAAAGTGACTAGCTCTTGGTAGTAAGATGTTAATTACCTCTTACAAATCTGCAAAATCTGTGAACATTTTGAAATCACATACTACTTCTGTAATTAGAAAGGTTTTGAACTGTGCCAAAAGAACAGTGTGTTCATTTAAGTATACTTAATAAAAATATATAGTCACAAGCAGAGCACAGATTCTTTCACTTACAGTGGGATCATGCCCCACTAAATTAATCATAAACACACAATATCTGAGGTGAATAGGGCATTGAGCACATCCAACCGACGCCACGTTGTGCTCAGGACATGGCAGACTATGGAGTACTTCTTGTTTCTCTGTGACCATGAGGCTCAACACTCCATGAACTATGACACATACTCACTGCCCTGCATAGCAAGACAGCATCATACGACGGCATTAGTCCAGAAAAAGATTCAAGTTGAAAATTCAAAATCCCTGTGCTGAATGCATATTGCTTTTACACAATCATAACGTCAAAAACTTTATAAGCAAAACAATCATAGATTGGGGAATGATCATCTACAACTGATAAACCTATTGTACAAATAACAACTGTACCTATTCATTGTTTCAAGAATGCCAAGCTACTGTAGCATGAGAATCTTACAGTTGGCCTTCTGTGCTTTTGCTTATGACTCCATGTATTCAACCAACTAAACTGAAAATGTTAGGAAAACATGCTTTGGTATGTGACTATGAGTAAATAAAAAACTTTTAATTTCTCCAGTAGGCAGCATCTTGTTTCAAAAGAAAATAATGGATTACTGCAAGGTCTGTTGGGTTTCTCGGAAACTGACCACAGGTAACAAGTTGCTTATAGGACTGTGGCACCGTCAATAATATCAATAGGAAAGGTGATGAAAAATAGAGAAGTTATACTGGTCCAATTTTGTTAAATTTCTTTAAGTTACTCTTTAATTTTTGCTTTATCCTGTGGTGTTTCTATGTATTTCTTCATAGAACTAGAGCTGAACTCATGGTTTAAATAAGAAACTTGCTACTCTATTAAATTCACTGAGCAAATCTCAGTAGCACATCTCAAATGCAAGCCTGGCAAGCTTGAGTTCTTGCTCTTCCAGGCAGGGTGCAGCTTCACATCACCATTCCCAGCGTACCAGGGCTGTCCATAGAGGAGGACATGGAAAGCTGGCTCAACACCCTTCACTCAGTCCTTCCTGCCAAATCACCTCACGGTCTAGGAAGAGCACATTGCTTTCGCAAAGGTGTCGGAGTGGTGGGGCATGGGTCTGCAGCCATACTTCACACCAATGTGTAAAATGAAGAGCTAAGGTAAGATCCACACTGGGCTTCAGAACACTGCCGTGTGTGTGTGTGTGTGTGTGTGTGTGTGTGTGTGTATGTGTGTGCGCGCGCGCGCGCAAGAGAGTGCCTTGAGGAAGAGATACCAAAGGCCAGCTCACTAAAGGCACTCACAAACATACTTCAAAGGAAGACAAGTTGCCTCCATACTTTCTCCAAGGAAAACCCACTGAAATCAAAACAAAATCCCAAGAACTGACGCCTACCTCCTTCCCCTCAAAAGAAATTATTTTAGAATTTGTTAAAATATGAAGAAAAAAATATAAGACAAAACCCACTCTAATCACATACCAAAGTATTTAGCCTATCTGTATCCCAAAGATTATTTTTTAAAAAAGAAACATAACATATGTATACAGATAAAATGTCTGCATTACTTGCAGAGAATGTATGTTTTTGGAATCACATGGACAATATGATCCTAGTTGTTAAAGAAGGGATATACAATCATATTTAAGTAATCTCTGACATAGTTTGGTCAACACATGTAACCACCATTGAATGAATCTCTTCAGAGATATAGCATTCCTCGCTGCATATATGTTAATTTGGCCAGTGTTCTGCTGATGAATATATAGACTTCTATGAATACTTAAATCCAACTTGTATCTAAGATGTCCCAGTAAGGCCCATCTGTTGAAAGGGAGGAATCTGGTAACCAGGAGAAAGGGAGAGATTTTACAGATGTCATCTGACCAAATGGTATTAGCCAGTTTTCTGTGAATATAGCAAACACCAGAGATAACAATCTTAACTTACTATGAGAAAAGTTTTTTTTTAAATTTTTTTTTTGAGGAAAGGTTTTAATCTGATTCAGTTGTCAAGGTTCAGTCTACAACTGGTTGGCTTCAATGTATCTGGGTACCTGGTGGCAACAGCAGGGAGTACATGGTGATCAGCTTACCTCATGGTCAAGGTTTTTGAGAAAATGGAAAAAGAGAGCCAGAGACATAGAAGCCCTCTTCTTGAGGGCAGGCCCCCAGAGACTTAACCATTCCTCCCTAGGCCTGACCCCTCAAAGGTTCCACTACCTCCCAATAGTGCCACCCTGGAAAGCAAACCCTTAACATGAGCCTTGTTCAATAAATAACTTGCAAACGACAGCACTATTTGTTACCCAATCCTTGTTTTGCCTGCTCTAGGTTGCTGTGCACACACATACACGAATGCACGCACGCATGCACACATACACCTTCTTTTAAGCCCCTACTCATCAGTTCCGCACATCTGTCTGCTCTTGGGCTGACACCCTGCATTTTCCACTTGCACAGCCTGCCAACAGGTTTTATCATCAACAGAGTATTTCCTTTCTCGCTTCTTTTACATGAACATCTTAGTCATTTTCTTCCAAGCAAACTTCTGAGCCAGGAAAGATTTAATACAGGTTTAGAAAAGTCACAGAACACATAGCTTCATTCAGTATAGACTGTATGTCTGCTAGAAGCTATACCATACAACCCAGGTATGCAGGGACCTCAATCAGTTAGCTTTGTATAACCACACTTTAAGATGTTTATACAATGATAACATTGCCTAAGAATTCATTTCTTAAAACGTGTCCATGATATGAGTTTAATTTTTAAAGTTTGCTTAAAATATTAAAATGTCTCACCTGAAATATATCTTTGAGTGAGTATTTCTATCACTCATGGAAATACCACTATTAGACCATTAGCCTGGAAGCAGTTCATCAAGATATACAAGTCTACCATTTCTAAGACTGGAAGGGTCTGGGTTCTCACGTCACAGATCTCGAATAGTTTTGATTAAATATATCCGTTCGCAATGGACATGGCCCTACCTGATCACATCTAGCTACATCCTATGAATACTTAAGTCTGAGACTCATTCATACACTCAACACACCATTTTCCCCGAGACGTCTCAGAAATCACAAGCGAACAGGGCTATATAGACATACCTTCTTAGAACTAGGAAGAAAAAAAGATATACCATGTTGTTAAATGTTTGAGACAGAAAATTATTATTTGGTATAAGTATGCAACCAAATATTACATAGGACTTGACCTAAACATTATTTGTAGTTTATCTACAGCTTCGCTAGGCAGTCTCTACTTTTATCTGACAACATTCATGTATGTCTCAAGCACTGTTTAAAATGTGATGCAGTCACGAAATCCCACGAAGTGCATGTGTTTGTAAAATCCCCAGATGAAAAAACAGAAAGTCATCTTTTAAAATTAAACAGGTTAGAGCTTCAGACAAGAATTCTGTTCCCTTGAGAAGTCAAGAAGACTTGACTCAAAATGAGTGACCCTTAGCTGAAATGCCTGGGACCAACAGTTTTTCTCTTCTTTTTTTTCTTTTTCTTTTTTTTGAGAATGTGTGCATGGATATATTGATAGATCTTAGGGATGCAATTCAGGTCTAAACATGAATTCAGTTATGTTTCATACATGCCTTTTCCTCACAGCATCCTTAATGCAATACTTTTATTAATTGTATGCAGGTTCAGGGAGTAGATTTAACAATTGTGGCTTGTTTGTTTGTTTGTTTTTTCCCCTAAAGTTTTTAATTTTAGAATAGTTCAGATTTCAGGATTTTCAACTGGGAACAGCCAACCTGTGTATTAAAAATCATGGCATTTGTAAAATGAAATCAACCCCACCCCCAAAGGCAGCCGAGTAAAGTTACCTACTGACTGTGGCATTGACACCCAGAAGGTCAAGAGCAAATGTCTGCCCGCCATTCCGAGGCAAACAATGTCATGCTGCCAGGAGGCCAGACTAAAGGTTTCCTCTTCAGGTTAGTTTCTGTTTATCTGTGTGTCTGCTTCCTAGGCTCCTGGCCTCCACGAAGATAGAACTGGGCAGGGGAAAGAGAGGGTGGCCTTGTGGTCACTGCCTCCCTCATGAGCAGGAGGCCCGGGTGCTTGAGAGGAAAGCTACGATTATTTTCTGAAGGCCAGGCTAATAGCAAATACTTTTCAGACTATGGTTCTTAATTACTATGCTGTCTGCCTCCAGAAAAAGGTGGGAGGGTTGGGAGTGTGTTCCAAAAGTTCTTTACCTGAAACCATCAAGGGCACTTTCTTAGTGCTGGACCTTCTCAGATCCATGTGGTTTTGGAAGTGCTTGCTCAAGTCCAAGTCTGCCCTGCCAAGCAGATCGAAGTAGAAACATGCCTTTGTGAAAACAGGAACAGCCCACCCTCTCTTGGGTGGCCCAATCTGGGACACTGCACTAAATGATGAAATGGGACTCACACAAAACACTGAAATTGGTGAAAAGGGACAGTGAAGATGGTCAGCTCCCTTCTGTCTCTGCATTAAGAGAGTAAGATGGTGCCTGGGTTGCATGATCACATCCCTGGGCCTTTAATTTCACAAAATGGTGGCCAACAGAGCAAGGTAAGCCAGGGAGGGATAAGGGCTGGTTGGGGTTGTTGTCTTGATTGACTATGTTTCATAAACCATATATCAGCTTGCTGTGTGAAAGCTCCTTAGCGATTCTTGTTGGTCAAAGCCTGGGGCCAACCTTCTCTCCTCTTGACTGTTCTCAGCTTCTCCAATAACCCTCTCCCTTCCGCTCCAGCACACTCCTGAGATCCTGGTCTCATAAGCAAGCATTTAACTTCTTCCACTCTATTGATCAAGAGTCCAGGTGTTTCAAAGCTTGGGGAAGTGGCTTGGGGAAGGAGGACATGTGTCAGGGGTGGGTGTGGAACCCAATTCAGGGGAAAGGCCAGTATCTGCTATGCACTGACCACCTACCTACTTGCAGTCATCCCTCCATAATGTCTTGGTTCAAAACCAACCTTTGACCATCTTCCCACTTGGGGACATCTGTTGAGATGGTACACCATCTCACCATGATGGAGTCCTCACCAGAGTCTTCACAAGGTGATTCTTCTGAAGAGAGAACATGAACTCCCATAGTGTTGGGTTTTAATTGTGTTATTATAAATGCAGTCAAAGTTGTGAGAAGATTTAAACTGAGAGGCAGGGGTGGGGGAAACAAAGGGACTTTGCCCAGTTGTGCAGTGTGAGCTCATGAGTTCTCAACAGTAGAAGATGTCACTGTACCTATTTTCCCGAAAGTGCCTGAAGTACCACACAACGTGGTGAAAGCTGTAATCAGCACTCTTAACTTCTCTTCCAGTAAGATGTACAAAATCAGACCTCCCAATGACTAGAACACTAACTACGAATGAGCTGGAGGTATGCTTTTGCCCCACATGGTCCTGCCTGCTTAGATGCCACACTTTATAACCATGTAAAGGCAAAGGAAGGGAGAGCAAAGACATGTCAATCCAGCATAAAGCCCAGCCAGAACAGTTTCCAAGAGTCTGAAGGAGAGAAGAAAAGCTCAGCATGCCAGCTGTCTCTATCAAAGAGTGAGGGCAATACTTTTTATCTGTAATGGTGCCAATTACACTTTTTGCTTATGATACTATTTATATAAGCTGCTGAGTCTATCATGAAAATGTTTGGATCATTTCTGGCCAGACTTCAAAAAACTTGTCTCATATATGCATATACATGAATATATACGTGACAAAAAGGTAAGCATGTGTGTGTGCACGTGCATCTTCACACACACACGTGCGTGTATATGTGCTCAAGTTTTCACTTTAATCTTCCCACTAACCTAAATTTGTTAACGTCCTCAAAGGCACAGAAAAGCCCTAGTATCCCACATTTGGCATTTCTGCAACATAACTACCTCCAAAGGAGGCTATTTTAGACATCAGCAAATGCAACTTTGGATTGCTTAACTTTAACACCTCTTCTGCTATGTTACTCACACACACATCAGATTGAGTTATTCATGGTAGAGTTTGTCAATGTTTCATATTTTAAACACCTACACTGAGATGTTACATAGCATACACTTCCTCTGTTGGACGTGTACGATCTAGTGAGTACTGCTATCAAGACAGAGCGTACAACCCTCACCAGGTTCTAATTTTAGAATATTTCCATCACCCTCCAAAGAAATCTCATGTCCGGGGCCTGTCAATCTTGACAAATGGTTTTCCCAAAATAAAATGTCTTTGCCAAGTCAGTTTTATTCCTGGTTTTAGATCCGGTATTCCCATATCAAGGAGGCAGCTTGGCCTTAAAGTGAAGGACACTGGCTCTAGAATTTCTGCAGATGAGCAGTTACGTGACCTTGGGGAAGACTCCACAACCTAAATCATGCCCATAAGAGCTCCTCAAAGCAAATGTCGGCAGCTGCTTTCACTACAACCACTGGTGTGCCATGTCTCCCTCCTCTACCTCTTGCTTCTCCAGCACCACCTCTCCTGTAATACCACCATCACCACTTGAGTTCACTTCTTCCTCCACCTTCTCCTCCTCCACCACCACCTCTCCTCCATGACTTCTCCCAAGCCCCCCCCATTTTCACCCGATCACCCTCACCTCTTCCACCTCTACTACCTCCAGCATCCTTCCAGCTTTCCACTACCTCTAGCTCTCCCATCATTTCCACCTCCATCTCTGCCATAAGTTTTCCCGCTTTCCTTCTCCTCCATCAGTACATTCCCAGTTTCTCTCACTGTTCCTCTTTTTTCACCATTTCTATTTCTTCCACTACTCCCTCTACTTGCATCAGTTTCTACCTAGACTTCCTGTCATCAACCAGCAACTGCATTCTACCTCCTCAGCTTCCACAACTCCCAATGAACTCCATTCCCACCTCTCTCCTCTGCTAGTTTAAACAGTCAATCCACAGCTGCCATGTGTTTTCTCTCTACCTACCATCACTGCCTACACATCCTCATCTTTAACAAACCACTTCTCCCATGAAAAGACAACTGAAAGAACACCAGAACTTCCACCTCAATTACACAAGGCTAGTTTTGTCAGAAGCATCACCAGGGAGCACCTTAGTCTTCTGTGAGTTCTATAACTTCAGCAGCAACTGGAAACTCTACCTGTAGAATCTCTACCCACATCCCATAACTATCCAATCAGGAAGACTAACAGCCTTTAAAGGATATAAGACTATCAGTCAAGGCATAAATTGGGGCATGAACATATTGGAAAACAACATATTTCTAAATTGAATAAAAATATTTTGATTCTGACCTCAAGAAATTCTGGCCCCATGACTTAAAAAAGTTTTGGAAAAGGGAGAAATTCCAGGTTTTACTCTCTGAATATTTTCCCCTATCACTTTCCTCTCCTCTGTCACAGAAAATTATTACATATAATGAGTTCCAGGGAGCCTCAAAGAAGCAGGCTAAAAGGTCACAAAGAGGCTCAGTCCTTTGGAGCTCAAGAATCACCCAGCTACACATACACTCGCAGACCCCCAAATAAAGAGGAGCAGGCACTAGCTAATAAAAATGCAATGTGGCCAGTTAGCAAGTACAGAGTTCAAACTTGGAAAAACAACACTGGACATTCTGGTCTGCTAGTTTCAGGGACAATCCCTGATCACCTCAGAGATTCAGCTGCCTTGTCTTAAACAGGAATCGCCATGGAGGAACCGCCATCAAAATGAATCTAGACTCTCTAGTTCCATGCTTTGTATGTTCTCTCTTGGCTCCCTTACTCCTGTAACATCTATACTAAGGCCAGAGTCTGAAACACACTTTAGAACAATTAACTGGATGGAGCTGCCTTCAGAGTACAGTACCAACCAAGTCCATAGCAGGCATACAATATGCCTATACTCTGCCCCTACTTTAGCAGAAGGAAGGCATGCACCCCTTCCCTGAACTTGCTCAACAATAATCTCAGAACTTGGAAAGGGCCCTCACTGTCCTGACTGACCGGGAAAAGGCCCCAGGGTTGAGTGTGATGTAATCCTTGGTAGTGGTTCTTCCTCATCTCTAAGTCCCTGTAGAGGGCAGAGGGCCAAGGGTAAATGGCAGCTCATGGCCAAGAACCCAGAGGCAGAATGATATTGGCCCAGAGCTCCAGCCTAGATCCCCATAGCATATCTAGACTAGGTGTGAATGCTCCTCAAAAGACAGGTGTGAGATGGAGCATGCTGGAGTTCAAGGGGGTAATGGTTCAGGGTGACACTCTTTAAAATCTTTGTGGTTTGAATATGAACCATTTCACCGTACCCCTAGGCTATGGCTCTCTTTAGGAAGGTTAGAGGACCGTTAGGATAATGGAGCCTCGATGGAGGAAGTATGTCACTGGAGGCTGGCTTTGAGCTTTAAAAGCCAGTACCACTTCCTATTGTTTCTCTCTCAGTTTCTTAACTGTGGGTGAAATGACCATTCTGCTTCCTGATCACCAGGCAGACTCTGCTCCTGCTGCCCTGCCTTCCCTGCTGAGATGGACTGTATCCCTTTGAACTGTAAACCAAACCTTTCTCTCATCAACTGCTTTTGTCAGAGCATTTTATCAAAGCAACAGAAAGGACCTGATATAAAATCCACTCTGCCTTTGAGTAAAGCATGAAGCTAATATGAAAAGGATCATATAGGTTAAATCAGAGCACAACAAAACTCAGTCCTTTTGTCAAAGGGTGCCTTCTTTCTGTAAGGCAGCTTGCCTTAATATTATGAAGGATGATTGGGACACAAGAAGGTCACTTCATCCTTATTGTGACAGGGATAAAATATTTATGAACTACTAGTGTGGCAAACTAAATAATGTAAGTTAACACTTCACTGTACAGGCCATTTCCTCTTCTGGAAAACAGGATCAGTAAATTCCCTTTCAGTTCTACAACTGGACTAGTACATTTTATAAAAATATTCCTGAGAGGCTCTATTAGACCCATGGTGAAAAACAGCTTATGAACTGGGTACTGTAGTGCATACCTATAATTTCAATACTAGAGACGCTGAGGCAGGATCACAAGTTGATAGCCAGCCTATCTCAAAAAAGTCCTAGGAAGGTGAGAACAATAGCCTGAGCTGCATTGCCTGTAGAGACTTCTTTCAAGCTTCAGTGGCCATTAGAAGAAATTTCTGGAGACTAACCCCAAGTTTGAGTCCTACCCTGCCCTCCTGCTATCTGGGAAGATGGAAGGGAGCTCAGGGTTGTCTTTACTGTCTTCAACGGCATCCTGGATAGTTGAACTATTAAACCACACCTACCCAGATTGAGTAAGAAGTTGACATCTTCATGTTTCCATCTACTTGTCCTGGCTCAGTAAGTCCTGAAAAGCCTAAGAACCCCAGTTTTCATTTGTAGACTAATGTAGATAGTAGCACCTATACTTATGCCTATTCCAAAGGGTTTGTTGGGAAGGCAGTCACAATACACAAGCCAGTTTCTCTGGCTTTCCCGGAGGAGATGGTCTCCAACTCTTTCATAGCTTAATATGAACTAGGGGAGAGGTGGTAGTGGGCGAGGGTCCACAGGGAAAAACATGGAGGCCTTCACTGTTCTGTTTAATAAGCTGTGTACATACTCTTCCATGCCTGAATAGCAGTTATAAATGGCAACAAACTGTCTATTCATAGGGCCACTCTAGCTTCAACAGACAGCAAGGAGGAAGAGCCAGCTGGCCACCATCGCAGAAGCCCAGCTGCCAGGTTGTGCACTTCTAATACTGTCAACAAATGGAACGACACTTGCAAGAGAAGATGGAGGACGGTGGGAGTAAGTATATGCACACATAGATATGGTGTGTGTGTACATGTGGTACACTTACACTAATTATGGATACAGGTCACCTGCAGCGACCATAGGCCCTTGCCTTTTCCACTATTAAAATTGTAAAACATTTCTCTACCCAGAGACTTTCCCTCTGAAATATGAACTGATTCCACTCTAGGACATCCATGGCAGTCTTGCTTGCCTGCTTACTTGTTGCTAGCTAGTTTCAAAATGTCTTCCTTCCCCATCCATAGTTTAAGAATGGGGTTCAAAGGCTAATGGGCCTTTAGCTATGTATCTGATAACCTTGCTCTGAGACCAGTGTACGGAAGAACCTGGGAGTCCACGGCCATGTTTTTGGTGGACAGGATCAAGCTTCTCAATATGGAAGAGTTGAGAACAAAGGAGGTCATATCTCAATTTCTCAGGACACTGCCTCCTCTGTCATTCCTGAGGAGCCCAGTGGAAGGGTAAGGATGAGATCTCTCCTGCTCGAACATTTCCAGCTCAAGAGACCAAGTTCTAGGATGCAAGTTGTGGGAATTTCCAAGTTGAAACCCAGTGGTTCAAACACCTAAGTTCCTATGGGAGCAAGGAAGAAGACACGATGGATATGAAAAGGGGTGGGAAGTGGAGCCTCAGTTTTTCAAAGTTGAACACTTTTGTGACCAGGGTGAGGGTTAAGTAACAAAGGAGGAGATACTGAAAAGAGGCCAGTGTGGGGAGTAAGAAGGATGGGATCCACATACTTCTTTTTTTTAAAATATCTACTGGCCTGATCCTGGATTCTATCAACACCCTTCTAACGGTCACCAAGCTGAAAACCAGTCACCCTTAGACCCTTTCTTATCTATAGTCTAATCAAGGCTGTCTTCTCATGACTGCTGGGGCTTTCTGTGCTTAGCCTGTGCTGTCACATTGCAAATACCCCCGACTGTAGAATCAAGAAGTGACCATCCTGGGTCCTGGTCCCATGAGAGTCAGTCAGCATCCAGCCCAGAGGCGTAGGATGTAATCTCGTTGTAAATAAATCAAAAAGTAGCCATACGGCTTTAGAGTTGGTAGCTGTTTCAGTTCCATTTGTGTGCTCCTATGCCAGTCACATGGGGCCTTTTCACTGCATGTGTGAATCTCTTCATGCTTATTGTATTTTTTTTCTCTCCCTAAACAAGTAATGCTTTTGCTGTGCTTCCTGTCTGGGATGTGGCCTGTGCACTAATTCTAAAGCCAAACACTTAAATAGGAAATTTAAATAAACTCATGCTGAAATTATTCTGCTTTAGTAAAAGGAGTAATTTAGGGTCCCTCTTAAAATGTATCATTTTAAAATAATCTGTTGCCAAATGCCTAATTTTTATCAATCAATATATAATTATTTCCTATTTAGAACATATCATTTTTCTTTGTCTGGTTATTCAAAGCACTGACAGTAATTATCCAGGCATTTTCCCCACTTCTATATCTGAGTGAGTGAGGATGGTTTACAGTACCCGAACCCAGGCAGTGAGATTGTCAAAATAAACCAAAATAAACGCATGCTTCATCCAGGTGCCAGAGAAGAAGGGATGCCCCAATCCAAGTGTCACAAACTGTTAACAAAGATGCCATGTGTATTGCTTGCCACACTTGAAGAATTATAGCACAGTAAAGGTACTCAACCAGGAATCTATTTTAAACTTTCTCAGAATACAGAAATCACTGCAGGCCTCTGTGCACAGCTGGCTCCGCCCATCACCAAGAGCCAGCCACTGCCCACCTTCCTGAGCTGGGAACAGGCCTGGGTTGGGGCCCCCAGAGTGCAGAGCCCAGGCTGGTTGTACACAGGACTCAGGGTGTACGTGCAGAAGGAGGAACTGGCCAGTACTCCTGTCCACGTCCTCAATAGGATATTTTTAATTCCTCTTTACCCATCTGAGGTAAAGATAGATCCCAGAGGATTAAGCTGTTTCTCTAGATTCTCTGACATTCACCATGACATATGCTAAAAGTCCACATTCCGACTCTGTGAAGGTGGAAGAATACACATATCTCTGCAAATATCAAGAGCCTAAGATTAATGGAAAGATGATTGGTATGTGATTGGTATGTTGGCAATAAAGGACATTCATACAAAATTTACTTTTCTTCCAGCAAAGTTCTAAAGAGATAAGATAAATGGTAACCGGTAAACACACTGAGTCAGGAAAAACGCCAAACCAACCTCTCTTCTCTGACAAGAGGAAAGCTGCAGTGAAGCAACAGCATCTTTGTTAACAATGGCTCAAAAGTTTCATTTCTCCATCCACAGTCAACTTGGGTCTTTTCTCATCGTCATGCCCTTGGGAGGACATTGGACATCATGTGTCACCTCACTCATCAGGGCTTTTAGGAGTATGGTTCCCTTGCTCTGTAACCCCTACATTTTCTTAAGTCTTAAGCTATGCAGCAAGCACACTGATATTTCCAGAATGGGTCACCACTATGAAAAGTTTTGAATCAGTCCCTCACTGTCCAAAGCATAGCAACAACAAATGTTCTGGCCAGGGCTGGGGGTGCATGCCTCTCAGGAGGCAGAGTCAGGAGCATCTTTGGATTCAAGGCTAGCCTGATCTACACAGGTAGTTCCAGGCCAGCCAGGGTTACATAATAAGGCTGTATGAAGAAGGAGGTCCTTCAGAAACACTAAGAGAGGATACAAGAATGTTCTAGAATCCATATGGCTAATAAGTAAAATGCATATTGTTATAAATGTCTTGGGCGAGTGCCATAGTCATGACTAAATTATCATTTGAACAGTGCTGTCTTCTTAAGTTTGGCTTTGAACTTACAGATTTCTCTAAATAACATGTTGATTCTGAATATCATCCCGATTTTACCACATGGTTTCTGTGTATTTTTTTCTCTTTGTGCCTAATCCTGTGACCGGTTCTCTGTACATGCTGTAATATCTATTGTATTCAGAGAGGCGGAGACCTGTGCATGTTGGCATGCTGACTAACTTCCAAGCATTTCCTCTGACCCCTGTGATAACTATTACACTGTTGTCCTCCTCAACAAAGGAACAGGGAAGGTGTTTGATTTCACCAAGACAAGAAAGAGAACTACGAAGTACCAAATTTAAAAGTAGAGACTAGGCTTTGTATGCGAAACGAGTCATCTTCTGCTTTGATAGCTTCCTGCCCTACAACTCAATTACTATCTCCACCACTCAAGCAGAAAGCAGAAAGATGCATGCAACAATTTTGGAGCTTCTGTATGTATAAAAAATTCACCTATCAGTGACTCATTGACTCAATTATATATCTGATCCAAGCCACAGCTATTAGTGAACACAGCTAGAATTAGAAAATTATTTGTATATTGAAGATTTTAAGAAGATTTTTTTTCTCTATAAAACCCTGGAGATTTATCTAATTGCTGTAATTGCAGATTGCTCAAGACTGGAACCCACTGTAAATCATCCTGTTTTCTGAGAAATTCTGGAACTGTCATCTAATTTTCCAGGAACACTGAATACATACTGCCAAGTCTTGCTGCTGGATTTTTATAAGAGTAGACAGTGCCTTCAAAAGCCACTGAACAGCACTGAGCATGTCCTTAAAGTATGACAGAGGAGAGCAGAGAATGGCAGCACTGGTGCGTTCCTGGTGTCCTGGCTCTTAGGGAAGCAGCCTTGGGCACAGCAGCATCAAGGACAAACACCCAGCAAGTCTACAAAGTAAGGCATTGATTGGAGTCTGTGCGGCTGCCATTTCTGTATGTACCAGCAGGAAATGGAAAACGCCAGGGGGAGGTGATTGAAAAGTAAGAGAGTCTTTGTGTTTTTACCCTTCCCTGGGCCATTATTTGGCCCTCAAAGTCTATCCTGTACCCTGCTGACAATGACACTAGTAAAATAACCGGGAGAGCTTCTCCCTTGGGATGCCATACTCTTGAGCTTCCCGCTCTGCTCTTTTTGGAAGAGGGGATGAAGTGCCACACAGCATGTAGAGGGAAGGGCTGCAGTATGAGCCTAAACAAGCCAAAGCTAATCACATGACAATCAGGCCTGTGACCCATGGATGTAGCACAGAGCTTCAATCAGCCACAGCTTCTTTAAGAACAAGAAAACCAGTATGTACGAGGCAGAGGGAACTGAATTTCTGCACGAGAGCTCACCCACTAAAGAGACGCGTAGGGTTGCCGCCAACCTTCACAGTTGGCTACAGTTTTCATCTCCTTTCCTGGCATGTAACTGATTTTGGCTTTATATCAGATTCAATGATTAGAATGAATGGTATTCCTACTCTTCAACTTTCTCTATAGATTTGCTCCACTTCGAGAGAAAAAAAAAAAAAAAGAAAAAGATTTCACTCCGCAGCCATAGCACTGTAGGCAATTTCTCATCACTAGCTAAAAAGAGACTTCACAGACTAGGGGAGAAGAAACACATTCAAAGAAGTGCAAAAATCTGATCAAGGCCAGTATATGAAAGAACTTCAGAACCAAGGGCTCCACCAAGTAGAGGGATGATGGCCCAAGAGAGATGGTACAAGTACTTGAAGTGATGTGAGTACTGAGAAGCATAAGTCAAGAGTCACTGCTCAAATATAAAGAGTCAAGGACCAACTGTCAAGACTCTATGCCCCCAGAGAGCAAAGCAAAAGTTGAAGGACAGTAAAGATGAAAACTTTCTGGAAGCTCAGGGCGAGAACCTGGAGAGATGGAAGGCCACCAGGAAGAGAAAGCCAAGCTGGGGAAAGGAACCCAGATGAGACAGGCTGCCAGCAACCAAGCCAAGAAGCCACCTCAGAGAATTCACAGATGAAACGGAGAAAATCTTCATAACTTGTACGGCAGTGATTGCTATGACATAAAAATCAATGGAACAGGTAACAAAAGGGGAAAATCATTACGAAACTTGTATGTGTTAAAGGATATCACAAACAGAATGAACGAACAATCCAGAGTTGGGGCAAAATATCTGCAAATTCTTTATGTGGCATTAGGACCCAAAGCACATGAAAGGGGGAGAGAGGGAGGAGGAAGAGAGAGAATGAATTATTAGCAAGTGTTGGTGAGGATGTGGACAGATTGGAGACCTTCTGCACTGTGAGCATGAATATAAAATGTGGTTGCTGTTGTCTGTAACCCCACAAAAAGTAAAAGAGTGAATTAATATATAAAATATACCATGCTCATAGACACTGAGGAAAAGTTTTATAGGCCAGCAGATTTACAGAAAATTAGTTTCTTTAACGACACCAGGCTTTCTCATTAACAGCTGTGGAGTGACTATACACGTGTGCCAATAACCGAGGCCCATTTGTCTTCCTTGATTGGAGGGCCTATTGGCCAATTTGTCTTGCTGTCTTGATTTCATGTGTCCACTTAATGTTAAAACCTTCTTTGCAGACTGTCATTATAAATAATGTATGACAGTCTGTTGATCTATGCTGAGTGGTGACCTCATAAGTACCTAAATAATCATTATAAAGTTTATTTTTCTTTATTAAACTATAGCTCTGAAATACAGTCAAGACAAAGTCAAGAGTTGGATGATACTAGAGTCAATATTTATACTTCTAGATCCCACAGATGAACTTGAATATGCCTTTGTTCTTCTGATATTATGCTTTATTTTTCTAAGGGTCATTCATACCAATTAAATTATTTTCATAAACTTAATAACATTGTACTGAGTAACACTTTTTATGAAAAGCATGTTGGGTGCTCTTCACTGGCCTCTGGAGACTGGCACAATGCAGGTGACATTTAAGCCCTAGCTATGACAGCTAACTGAAAACCCTGTTCAGGGTGGACTTGAACCGTGGCGTGTACATACTCCCACCCTATTGTTGGTCAAGCTGACAAACCAAAGCAAGCAGATGACTGAAGGACACTCTGTCACCAAGCCAGATTTACCTCAGTTGTCTTTTAAGACCTTTGGCAGTATGCTCACTGTATGGTAAAAATCTGTTGGGATGCAAGTTTTCTCTTCTATTTTAGAAGTTTGTCATGATCAACCCTTGATTTTAAAGCATGGTTGAGGGCTTTTGGCCCACAGTCTGCAAACAGGGTCCTGGTTTGTGACAGTGATGCTTCTTCCTCCACATCTACAAGTCCAAAGACTGGCCCCTGAATTCCCAGGCCGTATCTAGTTCCTCCACATCTACAAGTCCAAAGACTGGCCCCTGAATTCCCAGGCCATATCTAGCACACAGATCTAGGGATGACAGATCTACTAGACTTGCTATTCTTTCTCCTCTCTTGATCGGCTTGGGCCCTCAGCTTGCTTCATGCTGTTCCCTGTCAACACTGTGGCCATCACAAGGGCCTCTTCCTTTCTCTGATCTACTCTTTTAGAAAACATGCCACATCTGCTTAAGTACAACTTGCAAGGAGAAACTGAGGTCGGAAGGGAATCACATAAATACGCACTGTTTGAACATAATAGTATTTTACATATTATGTTCTTACTTAAAAAGTTTTTAAAAAGTAAAAAAAAAAAAAACCAAAAAAACAGCTGCTTGCAAAAAGGAGGAAGTGATCATATATGCTTGGAGGTAGGCTCAGAAGAGAGCTGGTGTGACTTTCCTCGTCATGCCCTGAGAGGCACACAGTAATGGGGTTTCAGTCATTTTCTGACTAATAGTTATGTTTGGTCTGCTTTATTTTTGTCTTTTTGTTTCAAGATGGTTTCTGGTAGTCCAGGGTGCCCTTAAATTTGTGATGGAGCCACATGGTTGTGATAATCTCAACTGTTGATTCTCCTGTCTCTACTCCCAAAGTACTATGGATTGCAGGCTTATGCCAGCACACCCAGCTTTAAATAGTGTAATTGCTGAAGGCAGCTTAAGTAATACAGTTTAACTTAAAAATTAAAAAGAAGTTTAAGTCTTAAATCAATACCACAAAAAGGTTATACCTTCCATAAAAGCTTGGAAATTATATTCTTTATGAAGAGAATTGAGTAATGTTCATGATCTATTAAGATAATCACATTCAGAACAAACAACAGAACATTTGCATTCTCAATCTTAATGAAAGGATAAAACGAAATGAATACTTTAAACATCAAAGGGAAAACAGAGAACAGACAAATGAAGAAACATTTAAAGCCGAGACAATTTATGATAGAAGAGAGATGGCTTGTGGCAATGAATGTCAACTGCCCAATTATCTCCTGTTCAAGACTTTATTCACAAATATTCTAATACTGAAAAAAATGTCTGAGAAAAGTTTTAAAGAGAAAGAAATAGAACAGAGACTTACAAAAACCAAGTGGGAATGTAGAATAATTTAGGAAGGCACAGGGAAAGGCCAAGAAAAACTAATTCAAATTTTAAAATGACACACCAGTAATAGTTAACACTGTAACTTATAAGAAAAGATACATTACACCTTTATCCTTCCTTACAAAGTTCAAAACTCATTACTGGAGAGATGGCTTAGAGGTTAAGAACACTGACTGGTCTAACTTGGTTTCTACCATCCATCTGTAACTTCAGTCCCAGGGTGTTCCAGCTCCCTCTTCTGCCCACAGAAGTGGGCATTGTATAAACATGGTATACATACATACATGCAAACCATTCATAGTGAAGTTAAAAATTTTTTTCTTAAAAAAAAAATGAAGTACATGAAGTTTTGAGAATGAGGTGGAGTGTTGTGGTGCACGCCTTTATTTCAGCTCCCAGGAAGCAGAGACAGGAGGATCTCTGTGAGTTTGAGGCCAGCCTGGCCTACATAGCAAGTTATAAGCCAATCCTGGCTACTTATAGACACTGATCTTAAAAAATATGTAAGAGGAACAAAAGTAGAATGAGTGTTATACTTCAACAAAAGATCAATAAATAAAACAAGCAAAAAAAAAAAAACACTGCCATGATAACATCCACAAAAAGAGAAACTAAAAAAAAAAAATAATATGTTTGAACACTTGGTCCAGCCTGGCCTACATAGCAAGTTATAAGCCAATC
>NC_022027.1:11153151-11186707 GCF_000317375.1 Microtus ochrogaster
ACTTATAGACACTGATCTTAAAAAATATGTAAGAGGAACAAAAGTAGAATGAGTGTTATACTTCAACAAAAGATCAATAAATAAAACAAGCAAAAAAAAAAAAACCCTGCCATGATAACATCCACAAGGAGAAACTGAAAAAAAAAAAAATACCTGTTGGGTACTTAGCTCATGCTGCAGGGGAGTGGAAAAAAGTCTCTTCAGCCTGAACTTTTGTTTATGACAATTTTTTTTTCTTAAAAAAACATATACTAAAAATAAGAATAAATTAAAACTCTTAAAATAGGAAATAGTGAAGATGAACTTGAGTATAACCTATCTCCATTTCCATCATACAAAAAGCCATGGAATTGGCCACTGCAGGTTTTCAAGAGAGCCCAAGTGGTGTGCGTGTGTGTGTGTGTGCACTGACCTGTGGATTTCTCTTCTCTGAGCACAGCCTCCGTTACCATCTTAACCGAGAAGCTGTGATTACCCAAGAGAGACCCTCAAGATCAAGCCTGTTTATTTTCTTTTTCTTTGGGATAGTAGCCCAAACCCGGGCATGCTTTTCTGACATTCTGGACTTTTCCACTCATTCTCTCAAGTTTTCTCTACCACCTTAACCCTTTTCTACCACACAGCTGCTTGTGTCTCCATGGCGGAACGTGATGGCCTAACTCAAGTGCTGTAGCTTTCCCTTTTCTTCCTTTCCAACTCTCACTTTCTGGCTGCTTCTGAGCTGCACAGCTTGTCTGTCCTTGAGCCTCCTTCCGAGACCACTTCTAAATCCCTTATTAACATGACTAAGAACTCAAAAGAGAGAACCCCAGTTCTACTGGTAACACCAACACAAAGTGTCTTCATTACAATTTTTCTTCCCAAACTACAGACTTTTTCAGTCTTCTGTTTTACTTTTGTTCCTGATTTTTAATATAAACCTGGCTAAAAGCAGAAAGCAATAACCACGTCATAGCCTGAATGCTGGACTATCTTGAAATTTTCTCTGCTATATTAGTCTATTAAGGTCACCTCTCACAAAGTTTCAGTGTATGATCAAACTTAACCATGTTCTCTGCCTCAATGTCAATGGCCTCTAGTCCAGTTCCCTCATGAAATCCATCCACATGAACACAAGAGTTACTGGCTATATCACATTAGTCTTCTAATCTCCCACTGGAATTGCCCATTAAACTTTGCTTACAACAATCTTGGGCTTATTTAGCTACATTTCCAATCATTTCTAACCTCTCTCAAGTCAGTTCTGAAAGCGAAGATCCCATTTCTCTAGCTTGGGTTTCCTATATTAAGACCTTTTCGTTGCTGTGACCATGAAACTGGAGAAAAAAAAATCACTTAAAGGAAAATGTAGCCGAGCTAGTACCTTGTATCATGGTGCCCAAGAAGCAGATAAGAAGGCCAGCGTTATCTGACTTTCTTTTCTTCCTTTTAGTGCATTCAAGTACCAAGTTTGTGGGATGAGCTCCCCATATTCATTTTTGTATTACGCATGGCTGTTCTCATGCTACAGTGACCGTCACATAGTCACTGACACTATGGCCTACAAAAACCAAAAGATTTTTCAACACCCCTTTTAGCAGAACACATGGAATGGTTCTGCTTCGGTTGTTCACTCTACATGTTATGTCTCTGGGTCTAGGAATGGAAGGACTCATCCTTTCTTGCTCTGAACTTCTCTACGTGTGATCACTCGCTCCTCACCGCTTCCTTCCCTTGGATCTTGAATAACTGTGTGCACTGCCCATATCAAGAAGGATATGTGAAGTCTCCATGTCTTCCCAGGGACAAAACTCATTGTAATACACAGAGCTCAGGAGCCCAAATCACAGTCTCTCAAGACCATAAGACCTCCAATGGCGTTCTTTCCCAGCGCTTTATAACTTGCACGACAGTCTCTGTAGCGCTTCCACCTACCATGGCCTGGCAGACAATCTCCTAGGTTCATACCTACAAGTTTTAAATGTGGTCTTCCTCAAGGTTTCGTGTGTGGGATTCTACACTGGAAAGATGAGAACTGGTATAAACAGGAACTTTGTTTTAAAATAGTTACAATGTGTACAGTAAGTCAGGGAAAGATTCCAAAGCATTTAGAGATTTTAGTGGTCTTGTCTCTCTAGGTCACTGGTGGTGGGCGAGGCTGGGGAAGGATGAGGAATCCTCTTCAAGCCAGAAATAGCAGGTACAGAATTTAAACCCCAAAGTTGGCTGAGGCACATGGTCTTGATGGAAAAAAGAGCAAAGCACAGCAAAAGTCTGGAGAAAGTTCCCACATGCCTTCCAAATCCACAAAACAGACAAGGCTTTATAGTAAAATAAGTTTGGGTTTTATACAAAGCCAAAGGCTTGGCTCTCCCTAATATGTCTTCAAGCCTTTAATCTAGCAAGGCAGCTCTCTAAAGCAAGGTGAAAGGAAGCGCTTTTTCCATGATTTAACTTCCCTCCCATGCTTTATGCTTTCTTTCCCTCCTCCTTCAACCTTGGCCCTCTACTTTCTCTCTTCATACCTTTCCCATACAGAAGAGTTGGCTGGGTCAGTGGGGTGGAGAACCTATTGTGAGCATTCTGCCCATTCAGACTCACCACAAATATGTGAGCTGGGAAGTTAGTGGGGCAACATAGGTCCCCATCTTATAGGGTCTTGCTGGTTCCTGTGTAGAGGACAGGGACAGGGGAAAAGGCTGAGGCATCAGCTGAATCCTTTGCCTAGACCCCAGAGGATGCAGCTTGAGCATAAAGATCTCCTATCAGCTGGAGATACATGGGAAGAGTCTAATGTTGGATATGAACACTCAAGAGGGCATTTCTGCTGAGAAGTATAGGGAAAGTTTGGAAAACGGTAGAAATGGTGAGTCATTCTCAGTCTAGGTACCTCACTTAGCAAAACTCCAACTGATGTGATTTTTCAGCTCCCTGCATATTAATATTAGTAATATTCTCTTTTCAATGGATGTGGTTTCTCTATCAGACTTTGAGGTAAAACAACCTGGTCACACGGGAGAGGTTGGCAGTTGTGTATAAAAATCAATCTCTCCAGGGCACATGTGCTTGGTGCTCTGTATGGCAGTGATGGAAGAGACATGGTAGAACCTTTATGAGCTAGGCCCAGGGGTAAATATTTAGGTTCTGAAAGTACTGCTTTTCTGGTAAGAGTCTGGAAGGTTAGAAGGCCAGGAGAAACACAGATGGCAGATGCCTGGCTCATGAGGTATCAGAGAAAACAAAGATTTTATTGGGAGGTGAGAAAGAGGCCATATTGCTGGTATGGTAAAACAAAACAAAACAATAACAAAAAAAGAACTTGGCTACATTCTTCCCCTGTCCTGAGAACTTGTTTCAGGATGAATTTAAAAGCAGTAGATGAATTTCTTTAGCAGAGGAAATTGCAACCTGTGGTATATTTAGCAGTCACTCTTGGTATTCACACCCAGGGAGGGACAGCAACAAGTAGAACAAAAAGAAGTTTAAAAAAATGTGAAGTTTGGAGAGGGAAGTATGTGAGCAAGCTTAAAATTTCAACAAAGAGAGGGGAGATGACAAAGTATCTTCACTGAAACAACAGGAAAGCTACCTGAAGGCAAGATCCTGCCCATAAAATCTCTAACTGGAGAAAACCTAAACCCAGACCTGCCACTGCAGGGACTTCCTGCTCAACTGTGACTGTTTAGGGGACCTCCAGGCCAGCACAGAGCCTGCTGCAACTGTGCTGTAAGGGGACTAGGCTCCATTTAGAGATGGCAGGACAAAGGGGCAGTGCCATCCTCATGGCCCTATCTTTTCAGGCATAAAAATTAAGTTAGAAGAGTTCATTGTTCCATGATTTTGGAGACCATCGGATGCCAGGCAATGAGTGCCAATGTTGCAGTCCCTACAAGGAGGCCCTGAGAGGCCATGATGTGAAGGTAAGCATCCAAGTTTTAGCGAGGACCTCCAAGATACTGGAGATGCTGAGACCATAGGATACCTGCTAAGGCAACTTACAGGAACCAATGAGGTAGAGCCAGCTTAAGAGATGTTATTGTAGTACAGGCAGCAGAGCTGGAGTGGTGGAGCTACCTAGTCATTTGGAGTCGACTCCATCAAGACTCAACGATTTGGTGTTTGCCTTACTGGTTTTGTTTTGGTTGATCTTTGTTTGCTACTCCCCATTCCTCCCTTTTAACGTAGAATTGTTTACTTTGTACCATTGTATAATGGAAATATGTGATTTGTTTAATTTTGGGGGCATACTCAATCAAGACCCAGTACTGAGTCTGGCACTATTAGATGCTATAAGGACTATCCAAGTTGGATCAAATTTGCATCTTGAAATGGACATGAACCTACAGGAGGCAGGAGCAAAGTATTATTACTTGATTGTGAAATGTCCCCAGCAGGCTCATGAAGCCACTGTTTGAGAACATTGTGGAACCTTTAGGGCATGAAGTCTCACTGGGGAAAGGAGGCCACTGGAGGTAAGTCAATTCTACTTTCTTCCTGACCGTGGATGTGATGTGACCAGTCATCTTCCTGCGCCTGTTGTCCCATGCCTTCCCATGATGAAGGAATAAGTCCCTCAGAACCATAAACCATATTAAGTCCTTCTTCCCTTAGATCATTTGCTGTCAAACAACAAAAGTAACTAAAACAATGAGCAAGAACAAATAAGTAGATTCTAATGAGCATTGTGGCTGTGAAATCTGTTGTTATGTATGCATAAAGAGCTGGGATTGTGAAAGCTTCTGGCTGTAACTTTTGCCAACTGAGAAATACAAGTTTGTCTTATATATGTTTCTGCCTAACGATACTTTAAAACAACAATAATAAAATATATGATGACAACTAGGCCATAGTACAAACATTGGTTTCCAGTATAGAATCCTTGTCTGACTTCCACCAGGATGCATGTTTTGTACTTCTGCAAGTGTATCTGTGACTGACCACAAAGGTCTACAAAATAATAGATCTGGGAACTTCAGCAAGTAGTCTAATTTACAAACAAAGAAACCTCAAATATTAAGAATCAAGAGTGTCTAGCTTCTGAATGTCTTGGTGCTGTCATCTCTCCACAGAAGGATATCTATTGACATGTGTCAATCTATGGGTGACCAAACAGACTGCTACCTTGCACATATGAAGTACAGCACGTTTGAACTGGTGTGCTACTGCTAAACTTATTAGCCTTATCTGGTCTCTGTACCCATTATAACTGTTACTCTACTCTTCGTCTGACACGTACTCCGTGTTGTTATCTACTTCCCAACACACCACTCCCAACATCTGTACATGTTCCAAGGACCAGACCACACTTTATGACATCAGAAGCTACAGAGATTGTGCCTGTACTGAGACTGCTAGATTTTGATCTCTGTGACTTATCTTAAATGCCACATTAACTGCTTCTTGACTTGCGCTACACTGTCCTACTGTAATACTGGCCTTGGCACTGCTTAGAAACAGTAAGATCAAGCCTTACGTCTAATGATCCAACACCCTACAGTGCCAGAAATGTACCAATAACCATGAATATTTCAATATGATTTCATTCTCTGGAGAAACTCTTGGTTTATAAACCCACTGGCAGTGACCAAAATTAAAGCACCATGATTTCATGATTAGCAATCAGATCTTTCTTCAGTTCTGATTGGTGTAATAAGTGAGAATTAACCATTTGTTTCTGAACCCAGAGAACAATAGTAAAGAGATGGGTCAGCAAATCGAGAAGAAACAGAAGACTGACAAACTACCAGACTTTCAAAGATCACTCAGCTACGATCCTTCCATTTCAGGAAAGTGCTCCAGCTTTTTAAATACCCATAGATTTGACTTCTAGAAGGTACTGTGAGAATTCTGTCAATTATTTTCAATTTTTGGCTGATTAATCTCATAAGAGTCCAATAACAAATCCCTAAACATCGACCTAAAATGCACCAGCTATGTGAAAATGAAAATGTTTAAATAGGAAACTAAAAACCAAAGTAGGACTGGTTATAGCGGTGGTGCGTGCCTGAAATTCCAGCACTAGGGAGGCGAAGTAGGAAGACCATGAGCTTGAGGCCAATCTGGGCAACATAGCAAAACCCATTGGAAAAAACGGGGAAAAGCCAAAGTAGAAGTTTCTAATTCTGCCAAGATGGCACAGTGCCGTTCCTCTTAGGCCCTCCTACTATTACTACAAGTCCTAACTCTTGTTAAGTAAGCAGCAAAGGAAGACCTAAGGAAGTGGCAGGAAGAGGGCAGGTTTCCTTGGACCTCCAACATAGCGAGCACCTCAGATGAGGTACTGGGCAACACCAACCCAGAACTGCTGGAGGATTTCAGGAAAGAAAGCCTGTTTCACTGACCACAGGAACAGTATGTAAGAGGGTGCCCAACAGAATCAGGGTTTTTTTTTTAACAGTAACCGCTAGCCAGGCACTGATGGAAAAAGATGGTCCCCTACCACTAATTTTAGAGAGACACTGGGAGTAGTGTTCCACTCACTCCCAGATTCTGACATGGCTTGAACAGTAACAAACAGGAAAAGTGAGACCAAATCCACTAGCGGTTTCAAATGCACTCAAGCATACCTAATCCAATCAGTCTAGTGTCAGGTGAGACCCCCTTAACAAATGGGCTCAGGGATATTGAGGAATTCTGGTGGTATCCCGGTTGGGCTGGTACTGTCTAGAGACTACCATCTTCTCCTACAGCCATTTCCTCATCACACTGTCTTAGCCAGGATTTAGGATGAAATGTTGAGCCAGAAGCATAGGCATGCCATCATCAACTGGTTTTCCTAAAGTCTAACATTTCCAACCCTAGACTTAGCCTTAAAGAAATACAATAGTCAGAGCTATCTCAGCGAGTTTAGTGTAGATGGGGTGGCGCTTCAGACCACAAGCTCTCGCTCAGCCAGTGAGGCTCACATTTGACAGTTATGGGAGATGTGTAAGCTGGGCATAGTAGTACATACGTATAATTCTAGCATTCAAGAAGTAGGAACAGGAAAAAAAATCAAGAGAACAAGGATATCTTTGCCTATATAATAAGTTCAAGGCTAGTTTGAGCTCAATAGATGCTCTCATAAACAACCTCTCTTGAAAAAAAAAATCTTACAGCTAAAAAAGCCTAGAAATTGCTTCCTTGGGGCAATGTTTGGTGGGCCACACCCTAGTCACTACTCACTGACACCTGTGAGGACTCAAAGTTGTCAATAAGGTTCAGGGTGTGTTACTGGGAGAATGCTTCCTTAGTGCATGTGAGGTCCACGGTTCAATCCCCAATACCAAAAAAACCAAATAAAATAAACATGGCAATGGATATCTACAGACCCAGCTCTTGGAACCCAGATGAAAGGTGGGGCCTGCCACAGCACAAGGCCTTTCCTGCCAGGAGGCCCCATTACTTAAGCTGCTATTGATAACCACATTTCAAGTCAGAAAGGCCAACTGTGAAATGAGTCTTCATTTCCATGCCATGTCCACATCAAGCAGTCCTGATCAGGCTATTGGAATGCAGAGGCTTTGAGGAAGAGCTCCATTTGAATGATGTAACCAGAAAAGAAAAACACAGGAGATGCAACTTGGTCAGATGATCCCAGTGGGACCAGGAGTGGTTAGAGATGGCCTTCTGCCTATTTCAGATGTGTCTCTTCAGCCCTGCAAAGGCATGCCAGAAACAAAAATAGACCTATACCTCAAGGAACCTCAGTGTTGCTCACAATAAATTCTTGTTGTGGAGAAAGACTCTCTGGTAATATTAATGGGCAGAGAGGTCCAAGGGGGGGGCGCTTTTACTGCTGGATGTCACAGCACCAGTTCTGGCCACCAACTTAGGATCATCCTCTCTAGGTATATACCAGCAGGCACTACAGGCACTGCAGGCACTCTCTAAAATGAACAGTTGAAAGCTAAGACATCACTTTCTAACCGTTCCCTGGGATCTCACCAAATCCTTAACACCCATACTCATCTGTGCCATGAGGAAGATATGGACCTCTGTCCTGAAAAACCCAGTCTGTCCCACCACACAATCTGTCCACCCGGATAGCAATTCAGAACATTTGTGACTAGTCAGTTTCCTCTTGGATTGGCATGGATGGGAGGTGGTGGGGTTCCTTAGATCCTTCCCATCACCCCTGTCCCAGGACCCAAAGATTTATGAAGAACTTTGGACTCTCAAGCTTGAATATTATCTGTCTGGAGAGAAACAAGAAAAGACTATCCATGCTCTTGCAGGAACTTAGGACACTTTATGTATAGTAATTCAACAGCTCCCCATGAGGCTACACTTGGAAGGAAGGGAAACCATCCCAGAATAATCTATCAAGGGCTGCGGATACCAGCAAAGGCAACTGATGGAGTCTAGTTCGCTGGCCCCACATGAGCCCCTCCAACCTGGCTCCTCCCTGTAATGGGCCAACCTGTGTTTCCAAGACCTTCATATGTTGAAGTCTTAACCCTAATACTTTAAAGTATAAACTGTCTTTGGAGATGGGTCATAGAGGGGTAACTAAGTTAAAATGAGGTCATGAGGGTGGCCCTGGTCCAATATGACTCATGTCACGCCCTTAGAAGAGGAGGTTAAAACATAGACATACAAAGAGGAACAAGTGTGTGAAGACAGAGAGAAGACTATGCAGAGAAGCCAAGAGGAAAGAGAAGCCGTAGGAGACACCAACCCACCAACTCATAATAGACTTCCAGCCTCCAGTACTGTAATACAAAACAAAAATCTGCAGTTGGGTCTTCTCATCAGCTCCAAAATCAGAAAATCCAAGCAGTCATTATCAAACATGCTATGAACCACGTATAGATTAGAATGCTCAATCTGAACACACTCAGGACTAAGAAGTGCTGAAGATATAAAAGAATATTTCTTCTCCCAAGAAGATTGTTTGACTTTCCAAGAACAAAACATGAGAGCAAATCCAGACAAGAAGTAGGTCTCCACTGTCATGTCTACTAATTTTAGGGACAAGTACCTAAATATACCAGTGGCTACCAGCTCACTGCCTGCGTGTCTCCCTTATTCGAAAAGCAAGTGACCTTCAAGGATATAGAGCATAGAACTCTGCCCTCCTAAAAGGCAAAAGTTTACCCAAAATTTAAGTTTTGAGCTTGGTTCAAATTTTGTATCACTTTCAGAGTTCCCCTAGGCTACATTCATACCCTTGACCTACTCCAAAGAGTAGAAATATGCCTGTTTCTCAGATCAGGTACCAGTTCATGGCCTGAGAAGAGTTCTTGGGGACTCTTGGCTCAAAGAACATTGAGTGGGCCATGAGCTTTCTTACAGGAGGGATATAGAACAGGAAGGCCTGTAGTCTGATGTCTAGCCCCCATGATTTACTCAGATTTACATATTCAAGTCTTGTATGCCATTTACATATATATTCAAGCATTGTGTGCCAAATAGCCTAAGGTCTTATTCTGAGCATGGGAAAGCAGTGACAAACCCTTTCCCTGCAGCAGATTCATCCTTCTCCTAAACCAGGAGTCCTTTGCAGGACTCTGAGTTGATAAAAGCCCATCTCGCTGTGTATCTTAATCAACTGTACTAAGATACCATTGTATTTCAGTATTTCTACATGATGCAAACAGTAACTAACTTGGTAGAGTGGTTGTTAGCATAGAGCAAGGGTGTAAACAGAGACTCACTCAAGGCTGCTGCATTTCCACTGGTCTATCTATGATGTGGGTGCTCTGAACAGGCAAACTCAATGAAGGACAGATCAACAAACTTTTCCTAATTGTTAAGGGTGAAAATAAGACCCTTGCTACCTCTTACCTGTCAGCCAGTTCTCCTTGGCATGTTGTTAGAAATCCAGGCATGGGACTCACAGAGCCCTCGTTTGTTTCCTGATATTACCCTGACTCAGCAGGCTACATCTGGGCAAATTATTTGCCTCACTGAGCTTCAGTGTCCCTAGTTACAAAACAAATATAAAGTAGAATCTTCCTTATAGGATTTTTGTGAGGATTAATGCACATAAAGACTGAGGATAAGCTCTAATCATAAGTAAACATTAAATAAATACCTGCTGTTACCATCTGTGACATAGAAAATGGTCCCCCATTATCAGATAAAAAGTTGTAAGCTTTGAGATGGCCCTGAAAAACAGATTTAAAGCCGCTAGAAGGGCAGCTCATGGATCACGTCTAATTCTCATACTCTGATATTTCCGCCCCCATTGGATCTAACCTTTTCCTGGATTCTGGTAGAATGCCCCAGAGTTACTTCCCAATGTTGGTGCCACACAAGTGCCTTCAGATTTAGAGACTTGCTGTGGGAGCACAGCAAGTTAATCTCGAAGGTAAAATTAAAAAATTTAGGAAGCTCACCACATCAATTATTTTTGTCTAGTTTCAAGAAAATAGATGTTAAACTTTGTATTTGGAAAAACAAACAAAACACTTTTTAAGTCTTACAAAATGAACTGAGTAATATACAACCTACCACAATGACCTCAGGGTTGATCCATAATCACAGAGCCTATACAAACACCTCTTTTGGGCACTGCTTACCATGACCCTAGACAGCACCTACGGCAGGCTCTGGTAATGTTCCAAAGCACACCAACATGTCATGGTCATGGGCTGACCTTGACCATCCTGTGGGAGACAGGCACCTACTGAGTTTAGATGAAATTCCTTTATCTATCTTCCTTTTGGTCAAGAAAACATGTTCTCATGCAGCTGTATAGTTAGACAGCGCAAAAATTTAAGATCTTACTAAGGAGATACTAACCTGGAAAAAACAGATGTCTTAGCTTACTCCAAGATTTTCCAGAAACAAGGTACTTCTTGATTCTTGTTTGGTATCTTTGGTATCTTCCAAAAATTCCTGAGCTAACATAAAGTGTTCCCTGTCTAGCTTTCACACACTAAATATTTAGAGTAATAACAGTGAGTATTTAGACACGCAACAAATTCCAACTTTCACAACAAAGATATTCAACCTGGTTGGCCACAGGGAAGCCTAGGCTTTTTGAAAGGGGACAGAATAAATTTTAAAAAGCAAATTCCAAATTGGAAAGATACCAGAGACTACTGTGTTTTCACAAAGTAAGGTACTTAATAGGATAGCTTAAGAACTATATGAATAAATAGAGGAATGGGAGAAAAGGTAAATTTCTAAAAAGCAATCACAAAATGTCAGAATGCTATGGACAGAACATATGGGCAGTTTCAAAGTATATCAACAATTAAATACAGGAGATACAGTATAGTTCAGTGGTGGTGTCGTTAACCAGCCTGTGTAGGGCCCTGAATTTGAAAACCAGCATCTTGAAAATAAAGAGAAGAAACATGGGCAGAAACTCTATTAGTAAAATACCTGTTGTGCAAGGATGAGGGTCTGGATTGGGGCCCCGGAACCCATGTACAGCATCAAGAATGCGAACCACAGATTCAGTGAGAGATCTTGCCTCAAAAAATAAAAGGTGAAGTACATGTATGTATGTGTGTGGTATATTAACAAGTATGTGTTCGTGTGTGTATATGTATGTATATGTGGGAAACAGGTCAATGTCAGAAATCTTTATCAATTGCTCTCTACCTTACTTTTGGAGGAAGGGCTTCTCACTGTCGTGGTACGAATGAAAATTGTCCCCCATAGACGCATGTATTTGTACATTTGGTGCGCAACTGGTATCCCCGTGTTGGAAGTTATGGGTGTAGAGTTTTGATGGAGTAAAAAAGTCATGAGGGTAGGGGTTTAAGAGTTTACAGCCTTGTTCCACTTCACTCTCCTGGTTTCCTATCTGAGAAAGTGTGATCAGCTAACTTCCTACTTCGTCCATCTGCTTCAATGACTTCCTCACCACCATTACGGACTCTCCCTCTAGAACCATTGGCCAAAACAAACTCTTTTAGAAAAGAACAGAAAAGTAACTAATAACACTCACTGGACTTGGAACTTGCCAGTTCATCTAGATTGGCTGGCCAGCAAGAACCAGGAAGCCTCCTGCCTCCCCTAACACTGGGACTACTCATGGGTATGGCCATGACTGTTTTTTATGTAAGTGTTGAAGATCCAACCTAGTCTTGCAGAGCAAGCATTTTACTGACTGAATCATGTCCCTAGCCTCATTATTATTATTTTAAAAGAAAAATATGGTTAAAAGAGAAAGTCGAAAATCCAAAGCACACTGGCAAAAGGGAAAAAAGTATCCTCTGCTTGCTTGAAGATTTTGGTGTTAAAGTATAAAACAATACACACCCTTAACACTATACATGGTATATGCTAGAAACTTCCAGCAGACAACACACACACACACACACACACACACACACACACACACACACACAAAGGAAAGGGGGAAAAAAAGAGCAAAACAAGGCCATTTCTATTACACCAAAGGCAAAAAGCCCACCCATCACGAAACCTAACTATCCCAGGGGCCAAAGATCACATGATGAAATCATAAACAGAAACGCAAAGGGAATACTGAATAGGAAAAGAGATTTTGAAAAAAATAATCATTGTTATTTACAGATGAAATGGACGATCAATTAGAAACAAGGTAAACATTCAATAAGATTGCAATCTGGCAATATCTCACTAGCAACAGGGTAATTAGAAAATCTGATGGTAAAAATTATTCCATTCACAAAATCATTAAAATAACATACTCCAGACAGAAATAGACATAAGATTCTTGGAGAAGAATGGAAGGCTTTCATGGAGGAACCTCAAAGAGCAGATGTAGAAACACACTCCCTTGGTTGGAGGAAATTACTCCTATTACTATTCCTATGGGACAGGGCAACACAGCTCAATTCACACCTAGTCTTCAGAGAGTTAGTTTCCTTGCTGAAGAGACATTCATGTCCACAGAACACATAGAAGACTTTGAACAACCTAAACTGACCTGCTGAAATCCTCACCTCTTCAATTCTGTTCACCTACCAAAGTGCACCAAGAGCCCTCCTCCATTCCTACATGCCTTTCACCCAACCCACCAGCCTAACAAAGTTCAGCTATAAAAGCAACCAAGAGCCATCCACTTCTACCTCTACTGCTGCCAGCAGCGGCTGGCTTCTCTCAGACATAGAAACTTATTTCATCCCTCAGCATCCTCATAACCCGTCCATCCCCCAGCATGGCAGAGCCCATGAGTTAAGTACCAGCCAAATGCCATCCCTACCCATCTTCTGCTGAGATATCAAAATATCTGAGCCTAGATAATTTATAAATAGAAGTTTATTTGCTCATGGTTCTAGATGCTGCCAAGTCCAAGTGCATGGCCCTGGCATCTGCTTGGCATCTGGCAAAGGCCTTCTTGGTTCATCAGAACATGGTGGAAGCATCACACGGTGAAACAAAACATACGCTAGCCTGCATCTAACCTCTTTTTCTTCTTCTTCTAAATTCCCTAATACCATGATGGGAATCTTATTTCTCACCTAACTCTTACTACCCATTCAAAGGACTCAGACCTCTAGAGACTACTGACATACGAACTTGGAAATTTAGTTCTCAAAAAGCATGCAAAGGGAAAATTCAAATCATAATCCTTACTGTACTCTGAATTCACCTAAATGTTCAATGGAAGTTGAACACTCCATGGTGTTCCTGCCTCTACTTCAGGCTGCCTAAAAATGGATAGCCCTCAATTGACTAGCCTTGCCTTTCAGCCTCCAGGCATGCCTTGGAATATTCTGTCCTCCAAAATACTTCCAACCATCTACCTTTACTGCCTAAAACCTCTCAGTGCAGAAGCAAAGCTTCTATCTGCCTCAACCTTTTCCATTGCTCCCTGTGATATGGACCCAGCCTACAAACTCCTAACCCATTCCACAGCAGGTCTGGTGCTTAGCCTTCTCACTTCCTCTTCCTTATCCTCCAAAAGCACATTTATTGCTGCTGTTTTTCCCTTGTGGACTCATTTTGTGGTGATTTCTTCATTAAAAAGCCACTTCAAGATCAGGACTACTACTCTGTGTCTTAGGACAGGACTAAAAGAATACATTTTAAAAAGGCCCCCAGAAGGGTCTAATCCAGTGTACTAGTCTAAGGCACTCCTAGAAGGTGGGTAGCCTTCTAAGTATGCAACAGAAGAGGCACAGTGCCAAGGAGTCTCTGGTCTTTGACAGGCAGTCATGGAAGTGGCTGGGAAGCCAACCTCTGTAGGCAAAGGAGGTAACCTCTCTGTCTTGATTTCCTTCCCTCAACACTAAAATGAGAAGACAACAGTCTCAAAATGTGAACAAAGTAGCTGAAGTAGTAGTTGGCAGAGGCAACCAAGTGGAAGAGGTGGGAAAGGCTGAGGAGAAGAAATAAGAGGACATCATGTTTATAAAAGAGCACCATGACAAACTGGTGTGTGGTCACAGCTCCAATTCAAAGACACCCCCGCCCCCAACACTGGCCACTACACAGAAGAGACAACAGGCGGAAATGGGAATCTTACTTTGCCAACCCATAGGCTGCAAGTTTTAAAATACGGACCAGGGGTGACTTATCTCAGACTTAAAATCCTGCGAAGTACGAGGGGTTTTAGTCAAGGTTCAAACTAGTGGTCTTTACTCTTCTGTCTTTCCAGCCTTCTCTTGTGAAGGGCAGGAAGGGCCCCATCTGCTTCTGCCCTTGAGTGGCTCTCCCTCCCTCCTCACACCTCAACACAATGGGCCTATTAAGTGTTTCAGGCCAAGTCACATGAACACTGACTACACAGACCCTGCTCTGTGTTTTGCTTCCAGAAACCCGGAAGAACTTAGCCCTCTATTTTCTTGTCTTTTTTGTTCATCCTTTTCCTCCCTTTGTCTTTTTTCACTAAAGGAGATATATTTTAAAAAGAAAAGCCCAGAGAGGGAACGTGATGAAGGGCGGCACTGGAAGCAGCTACAGCTTGAGAGGCAGCAGAGCAGGTGGCGGGATAAGATGGTTCCTTCTCCTCAGGGGGCATATCTCTGGAAAGATGGGAGTCAAAGCTCTCTGGGTACTTTATCAGCTTACTATCAACACTGTCCATGTCACCCCACATTCCTCAAAGTTCAGCAACCTTTAGCAGCACTGCTATTTTAAACTTTATCACATCTTTCCATCCAACATATTCCACAAGCAACTGGAATGGACAATAACAGGTTTTCAGAACCAAGTATATACATGCCAGTGTGAGGAAATCTTGTCTCTCAAGGGATCAAGATTTCAGCAAAGACAATGGGAAAAAAGAAAACAATTATTAGTGACTCTGAAATGCAGTCTATTGGACTGATCAAGGTCTGATAAAATGTAAGGAATACACATAATAACTAAATTCGCGTCACTTAACAATGTAACCTATTTGTATTGTGTTTCCAAAAATTGGCAGCTGTTTAGAAAAAAAACTACTAATAATCTTTCAGTTCGTCTTTGCTGCTCAGATGTTGCAGTAGCCTATCGAGTCTTACTGCCTTGAAGACCAGCCGTGTGAGGAAGAAAATCTAGAGACAAGAAGGCTAAGCTGTGAGCCCTTCTATTCTTTGTCCCACAGTTCCAAAGGTGACACCCATTTTCCTCTTCTGGATTGGATCTAACAGGGAATGAGTAAGGTTACTAAGATGATAGTTGTGATTATAGTAGGCTTTGGAATTCACTATTCTCTCATTACTGATTTAATTAATCATTATTAATCATTGAATTAATACTTTCTGGGTGCTCATGACATTCTCAGGCTTAATTGCCTTGGTTCTGTCTCTAATATGGGTCCTAACTTTGCTTCCTTAAGCCTAGGGACACAAACCACAAGCAGTGTCACCAACTCTTATCATTGTTCAAGACCCAAGAATGAAGAGTTCGGAAAGACAAACAGCTTGTGGCGTGCATGGTCAGCCATTACTTTGATCAGTTCTGCAAAAACTGCACGTAAGCAAGTGTTTGAATATGTCCTGACTGAGCTTACCCTCAGGGGTATGGAAGGGGACCTTAAGCTGCTGACCTTTTGCACTTCAGGCAACAAAGCCCTCTGATGGGATGTACCACAGCTATCTCTGTGGCCCTGAAAGCCGGCAACAGACAAGAGTCATTAAGGAAAATCGGTTTTCTTGGGAACACCCTTCCTTCTAGACCCCTTACAATCTTGCACGTACCCCACTACCCCCTGGTCATCCCACCACTGCCAAGCAGCTCTACTTTGCTCTTAAGTACTTTTGGATGGCATGGGAATGATACTAGCAAGAGTGACTGAAGACAGCGCTTGTCTGTCAGTAGACCTCTTCAGATCAGAGTTCATGGCACATGTTCAACAAACAAGGGACAAGGTACAAACAGCTCCCTGAGTTCACTGTGTCAAGCCCCCCAGACATGAGTAAGGTAGAGCTTCTGTACCCCTCAGGTACAACCCTGTCTGGTCCCATTCACTTTTATTACATGGTTGATGAAAACTGGTCACTTCAACCAGTTCCTCTTGAGGTGAGAAATGGCTTGGGTCATCAACATTTCCAGGCTGCTCCTTTATCTTTACCCATGGACACAACAGAAACACGGGAACCTTGAGAAACTCAGCGCTTCACACTTGGTGACCAGGCAGATATTGCTAAAGCTGCAGTCGACCCCGTAGACCTAGATGCCTCAATGAACAGGCAAGTTCTGGTAAGGTACTGTAGTGACCAAGACCCCACTAGGTCTTCAGGTTCCTGCAGCACCCCATACTCCTTGGAGCACACATGATAGGCCTCATGCACTGCAAAGAGAACCCTCCAGGACTCAGGAGGAGTAATTACATTTAAGAGACTACAATGAAATCTTCTTGCTTCTCTCTCAGTTTTGCCTACATGGAGGTTGAATGTTCTGGATTCACAGGGCATGTTACTGACAATCCAGCTTCTTTCTTCTACACTAGGCACTAAAAGGACTTGAAAAATGGCCAGCAGTGTCTCTTCAGATTAAAAGAAATAATAATCCATTTCCATAAGTGACATTATACTTATGTTGTTTTAAAGGGAGGGACAGCACTAAAATATATTTGCTTCAATGTCTCAAATGTCAAGTACTGGCAGATATAGCTCATTTGGTAGTGTGTCTACCTACGATGGATAGCCCTGAATTTATTACCCAGCACTGCTCAAAAACTCTGGGTACGGTGTTGCATGTAATACTAGCACTCTGGAGACAGAGGCAGAAAGAACAGAGATTCAGGGGCATTCTTAACTAAATAGCAAGATTTACCTGAAAACCAGGAGTGGGGGATGAATATCAACACATTTATCCACTTACCCACAGTTCTTCAGGCTCCTTAGTCATTTTTAAGGACCAATGGTTCTAAAACGCCTAAAAAATTTTTTTCACATACAATGTCCACTGTCTCTATAGCCCCCAAACCTGAAGTAGCTCCCCTGAAAACCAAGACCTCACCCTTCTGGACAAGTCACACACATCAGGAGAAACAGGAGGAAAATGTCACACTTCCAGTATTTCCAGTTTCCAAGAAAATTGTAGCCCTGCCTCTAGGTGAAACGCAGCCCAGATAACTGACAGCCTCTTAGGGGTGGACAACACCCCGAGGTAGCCAGAGCTCATCCATCTTCCCTTTGTCTATGTGAACTCAGAGTCTAAGCTCAAAAACATTCATTGGAATCCCAAATTAGATCTTCCTAGCTAGAGAGGAGCAGCACTGCTCAGCTTATACTGACACAAACTATCCGTGTCCATCTGTTCCAAATGTGTGACGGTAAGAGGCCAGAATTTGCTGCCTGAGAGGAATGAACCGTGAGGCTCCAGTGAACAACTGTGCATCCCAGGCCTCCCAATGGGTTGGAACATCCAACCACGTTCTGCCTGTGGTCAGGCCACCACATCCGGGACTGAGCATAGCTCTTCAAGGATCTATTTCTGACCTGGGAACATGAGGCACTTTCCAAATGTGGCAAGGGCCTCATCACACCTCTTACTTTTCCTGAGGATTTGGTATAGTACAGTATAGAATGTTCTCCCCTGAAAGGCCAGAGTTGGCCCTGAGAGAGGGTTACCAACTCAACCTAATTTTAACGTCGTATGGATCTGATGGTAAATGAAGAGTGGTTAAGAGACTTGATGGCGGTGTGCATGTTCAGACAATCTTACTTGCCGCCATGGTTATCTCCATGGCCTCAGAAATGGAAAAAAGATTAGAGTAAGGAATGTTGTGAATCATGGCACACGTGTTCCAAAGTGACAAACACCCAACAAAACAATTTACAGGGACCCATGGGACTATCAACCCCTATGGATTCTTCCTTGAAAACTATCGGAGGAGTGGGGGACTGAAGAGCTTCTACCCAATATTGTGCTAGTATTGTGAAAAGCCCACAGTGATGCCACACTCAATAGTGAAGAGTGAAAGCATGTCCTCTGAGACAGAGAACAAGACACGTCCTCCCCTTTGCTACTTTTATGTAGCACAGTTTAGTTCCAAAGTCCTAGTCACGACAAGCAAGAGAAAAAGTAGTGACAAAAACAACAAAGGCACCTAACTGTAAAGACAGAAGTAAAGTTATCTCAGTTCAACTTGGAGACAAAAGTACAGGGAAAAATAAATCTTCATGATGAGATTTGATAATGGTCCACTCAGATATGACTCCAGAAGCAGAGCCAGTAAAAGACTGAATCAAATTTAACTCCATCACAAAAGAGGGGTTTGGGAATATAGTTCAGTGGTAGAGTACCTGCCTGGCATGTGTGAGGCTCTGAGTTCACCCCATAAAAAACTACAACAACAAATAAAGGAAAAACAATGTTCATTATAGGACATTTATCCAGATAAAACTCATAAGAAAAATACATCTATGGTGACTGATCTTCAGTGTCTGTGAGAACCTGAAATTCAACAACAACTCTAAACAAGACACCACTTCATATACTAAGATGAGCTTAGTATCAGCATGGTGGAAGTGGAAAGGGGGAGACTCTAATATATTGCTGGTAACAATGTAAAGTGGACTGGCCACTGAGGAAAATCTGGCAATTCCTAATTGCTAATCACAAAGCTACTAAATGATCAAACACTTCCAAATCTGGATAGAAATGTCACAATCTAGTGGTTGGAAAAAATATAACATCAAGGCACCAGTAGTTCTGCTGTCTTTATTGCTCCTGGCTTCCAAAATGGCAGCTGACTGCTCTGCCATCCATAGGGACAAACATCTCTACATGCACTAAGGGCAGCTGAGAGCAGATCTACTCACTCAGTCCTTCTTATTGAAGTCCAAATCCCATTCAGAAGGTCTCTGAACTCATGATGTTCCCTATCTCCCAAGAGCTGCGATTTAAGTTGCAACCCAAGAATTTTGAGGCATACATTTGGACCACTGTGGTGCACTTATCTACAAAAATACTAATTGTAATTAAGTTGAATACTTTGAATGGGTAAATTTCATGGTGTGTAAATTATACCTCAGTAAGTGTGACTATGTAAAAATGAAGGGAAGAGAACACTACAAAAGGCTACTGTCATGAAGTAATAGGCAAAACAGGGAGTTCTATGTCTCACAACTTCAAGCCAGTGTAATTGCTCCTCCCCTCAGAGTATCACAGTATTTTGTAGCACAGTGAGTTTTCTGGAAAGCACAAGCCACAAAGAACCTGTATTAGCCCACTGTTTCTAAGCTTCCTGGGCCATGAACCTTCAGGAAAGCACTAAGTTGCCCAATATCTCAACATGACCAGGATGATTCTCGATAAAAAGGTGACAAGGAATGGGGCCCAAAGTCCAATGGGCTCTATTATTACATCCATTGAGCAACTTGAATAGGCATGAATACAAGAATTCAGTAGGGCTTTTATTATCCAGGGAGGTATTTTGGTGTGAGAATTTTTTAAAGGTAGCACTAAAAAGGGGTGGAGTGGATCGATAAATACAGACTGTAGGGTCACATGCACAAGTAAGATGAAAGCTAATTTTATGTCATTTTCCCTAAGATGGTTAACAATGAGACAATTTAGACCTACCTACCTTTCAGGATACAGCAAACCTCATGACAGAAGACAGGGAAAGAGCGCAGTCTGCAGCTTCACTAGGACATCTTTGTTGTTGTGGTTGACACTGTGAAAGGCCCTTTCTGGTCCTTACCTGTTTCTAAGAGGTGAAGGCATGGGCCCCTGGAGAAGCAAGGTGTTAAGCATACAAGTGTAAAGCGAGCTACTCAGTGGTAGAGTGCTTGGGTAACACGCCCAAGACCTGAGTTCAATCCTCCCAGGCATGGCAAGGAAGACAGAGAAAGGCAACTAGTTTCCTAAGCCATTCAAGATTCAAAAGATTCCAAGAATTGTACTGTTCCAAATGAAGGAAGAGCTACTTCACAAAACCTACAGGAATGCAAATGTCCAGCAGGACACTACAAATATTTATAACTGAAAAACTGATTTATAATTGAGCACACGTAAGAGCGTTACTTATGACAATATCAGACTAGTCACAGGAAAATTTTGGCAAATATTCCAAGGTTAATAGCACTATTAATGATAGTTCTTAACGACTGAAGTATGCTTAACAGAAAATTTCTAGAGAAAAAAAAACACGGGAGGAACCACACTAAGGCCTTACCGCACAATGCCTGGTTGGTCACTTTGCCATAGATGTCAAGCAATGCCGGTCAGAAAATCAGACCTGGGCCCCACACCACACCTACTGCAGATTTTAGCAGGGCTCCGAGAGACTTATGCATGCCAACCTTAAGGAGTACTACTCTCAAACAGCGAAACAGTGTTAAATATTAACAGTTAACAGTATTAACATTTAACTCGTCAGAACTGAAACCTGCGAGCTCCCTTCAAGACAATAAATAAATATTAATAGCGAGCCCCCCTCCTTTCTCATAGCTTTAATTTCTGTGGTTTCAGCTACTTGTGGTGAACCAACATCTGACATTAAATGTAAAATTCCAGAAATAAGTAAACTGTGCCTAATTTACAAATAAAATTCTACCATAGATATGAATAGTGCTGCCATAGTTTAGTTCTAAATGTCTTTCAAAAAAAAACCCACATGTTAAAAGAGTTGATCTTTACCTTGGAGCTACAGAAGATGACTACATCCTTTAAGACGTGGGAGGGGGGCTATTGGGAGTTTAGCCTTTGAAGGGGCTCTGAAATGTTCACAGGGTGAACACTTTACTCTGGGACACATTCCCCTCACCATGGTGTACTATGTTGGCAGAGGCCCAAAACAATGGAGACAAGCAACTATGGAAGGAAACCTCTGAATCCATGAGCTAAAATGAGGCTCTTTTTTTTTTCTTTTACTGATTTCCCCCAAGTATTTGCAAAGTGCGATAGAAAGTGACTAACTTGCTTCCTCTGGGGACCCTGGGGTACACTCCTATGGATGAGAGGGACTCCTGGGCTGCTCTGCTTTCCTGGTGAGTCACCCTGACTGTCCCTGGACTCTTTTGTTACTGCTTCACTTTGACTTCATGATCCCATCACTTTCTTTTCTCTTACATTTGTGATAGCCACTGTGACAAAATGTCGGCCACAGCAACTCCCGAGAGGAAGGGTTTATTCTTGTCTTATGGCTTGAGAGGGTACCGTCCATCCTGCAGGAAAGGCACAGTGGAAGAACAGCACCATACTGTAAGAGCGTGAGGCAGCTGGTTACATTACAGCAAGAAGTAGAGAAAACTGCATTGGGAACCAGGTCTACACACTAAGCCATAACCTACTTCTGTTTCCTGAAGGTCCCACAATCTCCCAGTGCAATGGCATCAGCGGGGGACCATGTGCTCAAACACAGGAGCCAAATTATAGCCATTAGTTTCAACCTAGGTTGGGGAGAACAGACTGATTCCTCAAGCATCTGTTGAATGTGACAGGAGAGGGTCCTGTCAAAAGACATCAGGGCACTCCTTGCAGTTCTCACCCCACCTATGTGCTAACCCACTGCTTGAGCTTCTATCAGCCATCACGGCCATGGCTAGCGAACACAAACAGCTCCTGGCCTAGCACCAAAATGGAGAGAAGTCATGTGTAGGTGACTTAAAGTCCCATTTATACCATCAGGATTTTCTTTCCTCTCTGATATCAGGTTTCAGCCTGAAGCATCCTGACTTCACCCCTGGTACTTCCTGATGCCCGCGGGCAGCTTTTCACAGACTAGGAATATTCCTAAACAAGTTCCAGCTCAAAGAAGCAGGAAGGTGGAACCCCCTAAAATGTCAATCAGCCACTTCCCTATGCGAACTCCTCCTTTTCTTACTATTTAACTCCCACCCGCCTCAAGGGGAACAAAGTCTATTTAATTGGAAACAAGGAAGGAGAATATGCTATTGAAAAAAAAAATTCAAACCTCCATAGGAAGGGTTCAGGAACTGATGGCTTCAGGAATAAGGCAAAACATTGGGTCAATGGGTCGATGCCATCTGTATACACAATTCTTAACATATAGCAGCTTGAAAGCTTAAAAATTCTGTACTTGAACAGCATTTAACACACCCACCTACAGAGCATCACTGCAATTCAGTACACTATAGGATGTTAGCTTCATTTTCTCACAGCTGACTAGGAGCCATACTTGCTGCCTCAGTCCAGAAGCATGAGAGAATATTACATACAGCACATCACTAACCCAGGAAACAATCAAAATTCAAGGCAGGCTTTCTACTGAATGCATAGATTACACCATAAAGTTGAAAACTTTTTAAGTCTGGGTTAGGAATGATAAACACAATACTCACTTATGAAATTCTCACAAGAAATTTAAATTAAAAAAATTGAGCCCAACTCTCATGTCCTGGACCCTCTGTCGTGCATTCTATGGATTACAAACAAACGCAGACTATCAAAACAAATTTGGACGCGATGAGTGACCGCACCAACTGTCAGATTTGCCTTTCAGTGCCCTGCACTGGTTGAAGCTGGAATCCTGGGGCCTAGGCCAACTCCTTTTTTTAAATATGATGAAATAGAGAACAAGATGGCTCATACAAAGGCCTCTTATGACACACTCTCCCAGACCTTCCAGAGTCCAAAGGGCTCTGACTGCTTCCACACCACCCCTCATTTTGCTGCTGTCCCTCTAGTTAGGCAGTAACTCCACCAGATGAAGGTTGCCAACCTTTTGCCCTAGTACCCCAAACCCCACGTGGTTACAAGGCTCAGACACAGCATCTCTCCTCCAGCTTCACGTTCATCAAGAACCAATCATGGGGGCTGGTGAGATGATTCATCAAATAAAGGCACTTGCATTCAAAGCACAGTAACCCGAGTTCAATCCCCAGGTCCCACACAGCAAAAGAAGAGGACTTACCATTGTCCTGTGACAACCACACATGGTCTGTGCACGAGTGCCCCACCCCCATAAATAAAATGCATAAATTTATAAACAGTTTTGAAAGAATTTCCAATGGGTCTCACAGTGATGGTGGATTCCGTTCTCAGATCCAGCAAGAACCAAGTTGTGTCTGAAGATATGTGCTCCAATGCCATACCCTGGGCTTCCCCCTATCCTGTCACCTTGGGCATCATTAGACCTCAGTCTCTCAAGTGTGTGTGTGTGTGTGTGTGTGTGTGTGTGTGTGACTGTGCTAGTCCAAGAAAGCTTCCTAAGACATTCTTTCTAAGTCACCAGTATGAAACTGTCTGGTTTTTGTGGGACCACAAGGGTTGAAAGTCAGTGAATTCAGACTGTCGCCTAAATGTCACCTAATTCTAAAATTCAAAAGATGCACTGTTCTCTGAAATTTTAGAAGCCCAGTTCTGGGTGGTAATTACATGATGCGAGGAGAGTGGCTGGGGATGGAAATCCTTAAGAGAGGGTTTAGAAGCAAAAATAACTCACATTTTAATTCTACCAATCTGGCACTTCTCCCACCCCTTCAAACTGGTAGTGAAATTGCCATTAACTCCATCTGCCGCCTTCTTCCAACCGTTAGTGCACAATTCTCAACACTGCCAGGCAGGATCTATCATTCCGTTTTCTAGTCCAGATAAAGGGAGGGGTGAGAAGCGCAACAGGAATTCAGCCCTAAGTCCACACAGGGACCCCACACCTACCCCACAATTAAGCGCATAGTTGTGTGGAACCCGAAATGGGAAGTGTCACTTACCACCTTTCTTCTCAGGGCTGATGGAAAGGAAAAAATCCCAACAATCCCATCCCCCCAGCCTACCATCACCCCCATCCTCACCCCATTTGCTAAATACAGAGGGATACAAGGGAATGGCATAGGGCCATTACCAAAATCAACCAACCAAACAAATCCCAGCCCAGCCAACACTGCTGAAAGAAAGAAAGAAAAGAAAACAAAACAAAAAAACCAACAGGAACATGCAAGAAATAAATGCCGAGTCCGAGCGCCCTGGCTACCAACAGGTCAAAATCCCTGCAGTCATTCACTGCGTTCCAGATTCAGACAGAACGAAAATGAAAAACACTCACTTTTTACCCACTGGTCCAGGAATGAAACTATTTGCTAATACAGACAGCAATGTCCCCAGCCAGTAGCTGCCTGAGTGAATGTTCCGTCCAGTCCTCTTATCAATACACTGGCAGCGGCTCCCGCCATCAACAGAAAAATGGCAGCTGTTGAGAAGGGCAGTCAAAATGTAAACAGGTGATCTGACTGTCTGAAAATCTACGTCAAGGAGTAACGAAGAGCTGCTACGGTCATGTGGACAATTTGCTGAATTCAATTAAAAACATAAAACCGACGACAAAATCTCTATCACTCAATTTTAACTAATTGCTATTTTCTTTCAGTGAAATAAGAGGTTTTACAGATAAAGATACACGGTGAGAATGTGTATTTATCCCAAGCTCCTATACTATACTATACTAGACTACTCTCCACCGTGGTTTAAAAGAGGACCAGGCTGATCTTAGATCCTACTTTTAACAGAGAAAAAAGATCCAGTTACCCCAGATGCTCGTGTCTGCTCACAGACCAAGCTGGTTCGTACAACCACTGCCCACCACTTGGCTGCGAGCAGATGCTACGTCTCCACGTTCCAGTCACAGGTTTACGTGGGTACAGTTACTACTTGTTACATAATACTTTAAAAAATCGAGATTAAAAATGGTTACATAAGACTATCCTACAGCTATGGTCCACCCAAGCTCGCGCGATCCCGGACCGTAGGCGAGCCGGTAAGCGAGCCGTCAAGCGAGCCAGCAGCTAGTAGCGCAACAGCGCGCCGAGCCCGCGGTCATTCGTGCTCGCAAGCTCGCTGGAGCTGCTCACCACTCGGATCTTTGCAGATCTCGGGAGGCGAACCCTTTCCAAACGACCACCGTTACTTCAGCATGTCTCCTTGTACCCCCAGACCCCGGAACGTTGCGGATGACGGAGCCCACCTGCGTACCTGGAGAGCCGGCCGGCTAGCACAGCCTTCACCACACGGGGTCGCTGCGTGCGCGCTACCGGCTGGCGGACAGCTCGCGAACCCGGCAATGCCCAGCGCGTGGACAGCGCTCCGCATGGACAGCGCTCGGCCGCGCGGCTCGCTCGGGTTCGCCACAGCTCCACCCCAGCTAAGGGCCTACAGGGCAGGAGGAAGACTCCGGGGCCTGAGAAGCGCAGAGGCCGGCCAGGCATGCGCCGACAAGCGGCAACATGCGCTTGCCGCGCCGATACGCGGCAACACGCGTGCCGACACACGAGCTACACGCGCCAACACAAGCCCGACAGGCACTAACACAAACCAACACAGCCGATAAGCTCTTGTGTAAACCAACAGGAAGGGCCGGCAAGCTCAGATAAGAATGATTGCGGCCGGCAGGGCGCCTGCACGCGCCGACACGCGCCGGCACGCGCCAACACAAACCGGCACGCGCCGACACGCGCCGGCACGCGCCAACACGAGCCGGCACGCGCCGACACGAGCCGGCACGCGCCGACACGCGCCGGCACGCGCCAACACGAGCCGGCACGCGCCGACACGAGCCGGCACGCGCCGACACGAACCGGCACGCGCCGACAGGAGCCGGCGCGCGCCAACACGGCTGACACGCGCCCACACGCACAGACACACACAGACACGGGCCAACACGCTAAGCCAAGCAACGTAACCTCCCAGGAGGCCAACCCGGCAAGGGTGCCATACCTCCCCGCCCCCGAACATGCCCGCCTGGACCCACCCCCATCTTTGCACAGGTGCTGGGAGGCTTGTTCAGCCGCGCTGGTCCCTGGTCCTCTACCGCTCTCCTCAGCTTCCAGGGGACTGACTGAGCACCCCTGACGACCGGGAGGACAAGGGACGCGGCTGGTCCTTGCGCACTACGGGAACCCCAGGACCAAACCCATGTGACTCAGCCACGCCCCGAGGCCCAGCGGGGGCCCTCTGCTGCCCAATCCCCGGATCCCTGGTTCTCATGGCAACCCTGAAGAACCTCTTGCTCCCAGCTTCTCATCCTCCCCTCCCCCACATCTCCTCTTCGCTGTGATGGGCAGGAACGCCGCCCACAGATCTCATGACGCCAAAAGATCACCATGTCCACCAGTTAAACCACATACAGAGCTCAGAAATGATGATGAGCCCACAAGAGGTCAGCAAAGCCACCAGCAACACCATTTTCCTGACCTGCAAAGGAGAGGAATTCTGATTGACTATAGCCAGTCAACCTCAATATACAGAATCATTTTCATCTCAAATCCTTCCTCAAAATGTCAAAGCAAGAATACCAGAAAGGGAGAGACTTCTTTTGGAAACAACAAACACACCATTATTATAGCTCGGTGAGAAAGTGTGTATAAAGAGTTAGCAAAGAAAATATTCTGTAGCAAGCATCTGCTATGTACTAATCTCTCTCTCTCTCTCTCTCTCTCTCTCTCTCTCTCTCTCTCACACACACACACATACACACACACACACACGCACACACGCGTGCACACAGCTGCAACAAAGGAAGCAAAAGTAAGCTTAGGAAATACTTATGGTTTTACACACACGCATGCATCATACAAACACACACACGTACACACAGCCTCAGGAAGCTGGTTCTAGAACCCTACAGGTATCAAAATCCACAGATGCTCAAGTCCCCTCTATAAAATAATTTTTTTGATATAGCCTATGAACATCTTCCCCCACGTACTCTAAATCATCGCTAGATTTATATTGTCTGACACAATATAAATACCTATAAATAGTAGTTATAGTATATTAAATATATAGTATAGTATATTTAAACACAATGCCATGAAAAAAGTCTGAGCATGTTCAACAGACTAGCAATTTTTCCGAATATTTTTGACTCAAGTGTTAACTCAATTTGTGGACACAGAACCCACAAATATAGAGCACCAAATACACAACACAACACACACACACATATACACACACTAAGAAAGCAAAAGAGAAGGTTGGGAGAGATTGTGAATCTTATCACGCTAACAGACCTAGGAAGCAGATTTTACACTCCCCTCTAACAGAGAACAGACAGAAATTGTAGATGCCAATAAAAACAGTGGCATTCAACAGATTTGGAAACTGAGGTATCCTAAATGGTATACATCTGCAAAGGGAGCAGGAATCTTTGAGAACCCCATCTAGCCACTCTCTGAGGCAAGACAGAAAAGGTGCACCGAGGTAAGCAGCCTTGGAGATCAGCTCAGGTCCCTAAGAACTACTGAAAGGGGGGGGGGGCGATGACGGGGATGACGGATGAAAGATGCTCTCTAGGGAGCACAGACTTCAAGGTAGTGGCGCTATAGAATTTTTTTACTGTAAAGTCAATCAAACAAAAGCAGGTTTGAGGCAGTTCTAAGAGTGGCCACCAGCAGTGCTAAGCCCAAATCAAAGACAACAAGCCCTTCATTCTGGCCAGCTCTAGAAAGTGTGCTATTTCACACTGGCTATGGCCTGAAAATTTAATTTTGACTAGGTACTTCTTTAGTGGAGGTGCTGAGCAAAGCAAACACCATTTAGGCACAAGATGACAGCAGCCAACCTTGTGATTGTAGAGATCAGAAAACACACTTCAGCTCATGCCTAGAGAGGGAAAATCTGGATTTCAGGATTATGTTCAGTCTGGACAGTCAACTCACATAGGTGGCTTAGGTGTCCCCTAGCCTCCCTGCTTAGGTGCTCAAAGCCAGGCGGGGGTAGGGGGGTTTTCCTTTGCTTGAACCATGACACCTACCTTGCAGCCTCCTGGCCTAGAAGAGCAGGTCACAAAGGACAAAGAACGAGTCTCACTCTCCTCGATCAAGAAAAAAAAAAAAAAAAAGCAAAGGGGAAATGGCCCAATGATGAGTGAGGGGGAATCCAGAGAAGTCAGGCCTGTGCCTTCTAACCTACTGGAAACCTGATTATGCTCAGTTATGATATCAAAGTTAGTGGATAAGAGGGAACTGACTTATCAAATGCCTAAGAGCAGAAATCTAACTGGAAAAGAGATGAAATCTGACATACTCAGCAAAAGTTAAAAAAAAAAATCTCAGAAGTTAGCACCATTACTTCTGCAGACAGAGGAAGGGAAGATTCCAAAGCAAGAAGCACTGGCCAACATAAGGAAGTGAGACCTCTCAGCTCCCTCCTCAATAGATTAGCAGAAGCAGGGGGGCAAATCATTGGAAGGGGTTAGCAGACTTAGTCAAGCCTTTGCTCCTAGACTAGCACAATGAATGAGCCCAGTGAAAGGTCCCAAGAACCATTCCCTAGAGAGCTATGGAGAATTCCGAAGACACGGGCATCAGGGGTGCCTCACATACTGGGCTCAACTAAAGCCACCATTCATACTGGGTTCCACAGGCTTCACAGCCACACAAGGGGAAGAACAGAAAGGGCCTCAGAGGTCCATACAATACACACAATGCCTCTAAAATGGGAAAGGGAATCCCATGGCAGGAACAGAAATCACTCCAGCATTCCAGGAGTGAGCTATGGGCCTCAGCCTCCCTGGGACCTGTCCACCATTGTACCTAACCATCACTGCTCCAGAACTTCTTCCTCTACTACCTTGGCACACTGCAGCATGCGTGAGAGCCACTGCCCGGTCCACTCAGTCCCTAGAGGCGTAGATGGAGCAATAGTCGGCCAACAGCAAGAGGTACCAATGAGAGAGACAACCCTGCACCCCAGCTTTCCCAGATTCATTGTCAGTCCAAGTCAGCACCATCTGCTGTTGCTCTCAGCTCCACTCAGGTTCACGGTGGCTCATTAGGGCCCCTGCTTCTTAGCCATCTCTCCAGGCTCACACTACTTTGCATGAAAAGTCAGATACAAAGTCAAGTAAAACAATATAAAGATTTAAATTAGATGAAACTATGCAGAAAAGAAGTTTTATTTCTAAATGAGATAACAAGATATTACACAATGGCACTAGAATACTATGCTATTTTAAAAGAACATTTGCCAGCTCTGGGTACCAAGGTATCAACACAGGTCAGCCACCTAAAACAAATCTATTACTCTGCTGTGGGATGCAGTACCATGGCAGATGCTGGGGAGAGGGGCCAGCATGGTAGATCTTATAGAAAAGCCATACTCCCTGCCTTCAAGTACACCTGAAACTAAAACCTACTGCAAAAACACAATCAGAGAGGGCTGGGGATATAGCTATTGTCCGGCATATCTACGTCCTTAATTCGATTCCCAATACAACAAATAAAAGAAAAAAATTAAGAGGTCCTTCAAAGTTAAAAATGAAAATACAAACAAAAGCTAATAGAAAAGTTAAAGCTAAAATTAAGGATATCATCCCAAACCTAAAGTCACACAACAGATAAGGAATTAATAAGAGAGTACTTACCTCTCATGAACGAAACCTTGGGTTCAGTCACTAGAGATCAAGTCCAGAAGGCTAAGAAAACCAAATAAATACCACTCTTGGAAAATAAAGGCAATTGATACAACTGTCCAAGACTTGAAAAAAAAGTTGCTTCCAGCTTGAAAGAGTCCTCAACTTACCCTGTTTGATATATGCAGATTTCACCAGGTTACATCTCCAAAAAAACCCAGCAAATACAAAGAGAATCCCTTAAAGTTACCAGACACAACAAGAACTTAGCCAAACCACCACCATCCCCCAAAACAAACACTTTGGTATTCTTTCATTTAAAAAAAAAAAGAATCAAATGAGCTTCATTCTCAGCTTCTGACTGCCCTAAAACAGTAGCTGGGTTCAACTCTTGGAGGGAAAACTAACTGACATTGAGAAATTCATTCAACAAACAGGGCTAGAATAAGGACATTTCACACATACAATGTATCCTGTTTGAGAGTCACTGATGTAGAGTACCTTCCACTAGATTTAATAAATTAAGAAATTAAAAAAAAAGGTGCCAGATCCATAAGAAAAGCAAAAGCCATGTTAAGAATGATTTAGGAAGAAGACACAGGATTGGCTGTGTGCAATGTGCAGGGAGCCTTCAGTGACAGTAGGCATGGGCATAGGTATCTATGAGACTGCTTGCATAAAAAAAAAAAAAAGGGAGAGAGCGCTCACCTATTGCAGCTGAAACCTGCCATGTGTGATGTCTGGGAAAAATGGAGGTGATAATGACATAAAAAACACCTAGGCAAAATGAACTGCAGCAACAAAGTAAAATGTCCTATGAGTTTAGAACAAAGTTTCCACTGTAGACTACATTGGTAGACATGTGAGTGGCACTTGAGGGATTGTCCCCACTGGGCCTACTCTTCATCTGGCCAAAAGAAACAGTGAGGGAACCAGGTACTCAGGACAGAGCAAGGCAAAATCCTCACCTTCTACAGCAAAGGAAACTGCAAACTTGAGCTGCGGGGGGCTGGGGGAAGGTGACAAGGGATTTCTTTGTACTATTTAGCCTGTTTGTGAAGGGAAGCATGGGGGCTGGAGCTAAGTCTAGCTTTGAATAATACTTTAACTCTTTGCTTAAACAACTAGTAGCTTATCTATCATTCTGATAAAGAAAAAAAAACCCTCACTGATCTGATAACGGAGGAATGGAGCCTGTGTCCCTCCACACAGTAATCCAGGGCGCCAGGTGACAGAGCCCCAGCCTGAGTCCACTTGCAGCCCCGCAGGCTAGAGAAGAGTCAGGCACAACCTGCTATCTTGGGCTGATCCAGCAAGGGAGAGAGGCACTGCTTTTATCACCTCCTCCCTACTCCTGTGCTCAACCACCACAATAAGGGGGTGCACACAGCACAGGGCAGAGTGTTCCCATCTCTGCAGGAACACCCTGGAATGATTTCTGTAAGGGCCACACGATTTCCACTGAAAGAGAGCAAGCAGCTCCCTAGAACTGGCAACCTGCAGGCTCTCAGGGAAAAGCACACCACAGCTTATGCTGGCCCCTGAGGCGCCAAAGTGGAAAGATGGGCACTACAGGCTTTGGGTGAAGCCAGCCCACAGAGACACTCGAGGCTCCACATTCACCTGGCTCCACCTCCCACCCAACACCCCAACACAAAGACCTCCTTGGTAGCAGTACTTCTAAGAAGGCCCCAGATTCAGGGCTGGGCATTGTCCTCAGTCATGAGGCTACTGTGCAAACATCTAAATTTAACAGTTGCTCCACTCATGGTAGCTTTTGGTTATTCTAAGTTTCCTGGAGCAGAGAATCCTAAAAGTATTGCTACAGCTTTTAAATTTGGTACGCAAGGGATTATTTATTTGTTGATCTGGCTTTGGATTTTAGAATATTTATACGCAGATGAGCCATGAGATATCTTAGGAATGAGACACAAGTCTACATGTGAAATGAATTTTTTTATTATATACTGTATGCACATGGCCTGAAGATAATTTTAAACAACACTTTTAATAATGTCACGCCTAAAATAAATTTCACAGGGTAGAAATGAATGTTCATTTGTTACAGTATTAAGTTGTCGCCCAAAAACTTTCAGATTTGTGATTTCTGATTTTTAGATTATGGGTGGTCCTCCAGTATTATATAAAAAAACAACTTTTATACTGAGGAGCACCTTGGTTGGAAACTTGCTCATGAACTCCCAGAGATGGTACTTTGGAAATATTAAAGTAAGTTCTAGGGCTCTCGCTCCATGATAGAGCACATGTTTAACACGTACAAGGCCCTGAGTTTGATCCCCAGCACTTTGAGAGAAAAGATAAAAAAGTCAAAAGTCCCTACAAATCACAAAAGTGAAGGCAGTTTGTGACAAGTCACCTCTCAGCCTTCCTGTTTCATGTCCCTTGTGGGCTCCCAAGGGGCAGGAGAAGGAGAGAGGAAAGGCCTGCAGGTATCCAGCATGGTTTTCCTATTGTCAGAGGCTTAGGCAGAGCCAGCAGAGAGGAAGCGAGCATACCTGATCACACTGGACCAGCCAAAGAGCCATTTACTTTGCAGCTCTACCTGCTCTGGAAGAGCAAGCGAGAATCCCAGGCCTCCAACTGAGCATTAGCTGTGGTGACAATGATGGCAGGGTGATAAGGACCAACAGAGCTCTTTCTGTGCCATGTGCTTTAGGAGCTTCTTGTTAATGGCAGTTACCCAGGCCTAATTACTTGGCTCAAAACCCTGCAAGGAAGTCAGTGAGGGGTGGGGCTGCCCACCAGCACAGCCCTGGAATGGGGCTGCAGCCACTCCCCAGGGGACATGGTCAGCATGTTCAGGATAAGTGTACATGCTCATTTCAGTCCCGGCAGGGATAAAAAGCCTCTATGGAGTCCAAACGCAAATCTTTAGACTCTGAAGACAAATGTCACAGGCTTCCTGTGCCTGCAAACCTGAGACTCCTTTATATACCAACTTTCAGTCATCTGAGCGTGTACCTTGTGAGTTTGAGCTATTTCACAAAGTTCCACTCTGCAAATGACTGTTAACTTGTTCAGACTCACAAAGGTAGCAAGTTGTGGAACCAAGAGACACAAAGGAATTGCCGGTCAAGCAAATCATAAAGAAGTGCTACAGCGAGAAAGGCAATTCCTCTAAGCATGTACTTCTACTGCCCCAGTAGATGTGGGCAACAAGAAGTCCTGTTTTGCAGGGCTCAGATCAAATAACCAGCGCCTCTAATTTAGGATCTTAACAATCAAGGAAAAGTCTTTCCAAAATCTAATGAGAAGTAAATGGCTAAAAATAAAGAATATTCTAACACAGGGAGCTTTGAAAAGGAAACCTCCTAATTGTACACCTCCAAAGGAGAAAACAGGGGCACCCATTTCTACCTCTGAGATGCTTTTTGAGAACTCTAGAAAAAGCTTTCTGTGGTTGATATCTCAAAGGACAATCATGCCATTTTCATTTCATTTTTATAAATGAGCTATCCATCTGCCTTTTCATTAGTGTGCAAACCCTGAAGAATACACCCCAAATCCCAGAGCACCTATTTGCCAAGCTCTACCAGGTAACTTGGCTGCCTCATCCCCTCCTCCATAATCTCCCATATTTCTGAACCTGATTTTACAAGAAAATAATGACTGCAACAGCACACTTTGTGGGATGCAGCCAAAACAGTGCTTACAGGGAGACACCTAGCTTTAAATCCTGCATTAAAAAACGAGGTCTAAAATCTGGGCTCTAGGGTTTTATATAACGAGATTTTTTAAAAATTAAGAATTTCTACAGCTTTCGGATGAAACTAAAGACACAACAGATGCCTTTGTTGAAGTGGAGTTCAGTTTCTGAACACTGTAACGTCTGTGACTTCGACAGAACTTTGAAGCCCAAAAACCGAAAAAGGGGAGAAAAATAAACTTCTACAGGGAAATGAAAAATAAAACGATGGGTAAAAACCACCACCCCTCAAAAAA
>NC_022027.1:11186807-11189331 GCF_000317375.1 Microtus ochrogaster
AGCCCAAAAACCGAAAAAGGGGAGAAAAATAAACTTCTACAGGGAAATGAAAAATAAAACGATGGGTAAAAACCACCACCCCTCAAAAAAAAAAAAAAAAAGAAAAGAAAAGAACTGCCCCCCCCCAATCAAGAACAACTTCACTAACGGAAAAGATTTATTTAAATTTGAACATGTGACCAACTACCTAAATGAAAAGCAAGTCAGATTTTTTCCTTCCAAACAGCTCCATTACTGCTGTAGGTTTCTGTGAGGGGAATTTCTGCAGGGAGGAGGATTTGGCGCTGGAGTTAAAGCCAAGGCCTCATCATGGCTCTCCACTGAGCTGCTTCGCCTGCCCTCCATGTTGTTTTAACGGACTGAGAAACAGACACTGGATTATATACAGGCTTCCCTCCCAGGAAGGTGGCAGGGCTGAAATCTCCCGCAGTTAGGGCTAAGTCTTTATAGATGGCCAATCTCACCCTGCAAGCACATAGTTGCAAATACACCTGGCTATCTTGTGCTTTCTCACACATTGAACAAAATTTTAAGCAATTCTCTAAATTTTAATTCTCTAAATTATAAAATATTAGTTTTTTTTAAAGATAAGCTAACCAAGAATTTGTACAGCTCTAAAATGAGCTAAAGGCACATGGATGCCTTGGTTCAACCAAAGTTTGGCTTCCAAACTCTGCAAAGCTGGCCCAGCGGGTTCAGCAACGTCCTAAGTTTTGAGCTGGATCTTTGGTTCTGACTTTGTTCTTGCTGCCCAGTGGAGGTTGACTGGTCAGGGACAGCTGCTCTGGCTTCCAACCATAGCAGTAACCAAAATACAAAGTCCTGGACAATTAGCCACCAAAAATCAGCCCTGCTTTCTGGTTTCCTGGTCCACCAATAAAATCCACTTTGACCAACCCAACCCAACCCAACCTCAAAAGCAATACAGGCCACAAGTAATGTGCAAGAAGTGAGTTGAGTGGTACACAGGTTTTTAAATTTTTTTTTAATTATAATGAACACAATTACCATATCAAACTCATGATTTCATGAACATTGAAGTTTCTTCTCAAAATAAATGAGCGTGCAAGGGTAAAAAAAAATAAACAGTGATAATTGCTTGGCCTACGTGGCATTAATCTTGGAAGGCTGGAAGCAACTGGACTAAGAAACTAGGCCCCGGCCTCCATTTGCTGTGCTGTGTGTCGGCCAGGGTGTCCCTCTTCCAGAAGTGGACGTGCTTTTGCAGACGGGAAAAGCTCAGGAGATCTCCAAGAGCTTTGTCCTTTGTTAGCTGGTATGGCCTCAGACACACCAGTTAACCTCCTGAGCCTTGGTTTCCAGACCTGTAAAATGGGGACCGTTGGGGGCTTACCCGACCAAGTGGCTAAAAAGCAACAGGGCTTTTGAAAGTGCCCTGTAAACTGCGAAATGCTACCTAAGTATCAGCGGCTCCGCGTCTCAGTTACTGCAATGCCTGCTGGGCTGGAACTCTGTCTGTCCTCAAATTCCCTCCCTGTAATGTGCGGACTGGCCCTTGCAGCTCTCCTTTAAATGTTCCCAGTAAAACTCAAAAAAAAAAAAAAAGTTATGTTCCAGTCATCCTAAAGTTTTGATTTTTAACACAAAAATTCGGTAGGCGAGAATCATTCCTGGGAGCACATTTGATCGCAGTGTTCTAGGTTTAGGGGGAAAAAAAAAAAGAAAAAAAAAAAAAGAAAAAAAAACTCTCAGGATTCTCCATCCATCGCCTTACACAATTCCCTCTGCTGCAAAAATCCAGAACTTGAGGTCCACTTCGGTAAAATACGAACCTCAATAAAGTGTAAGCCCCAGCGTGTGCCACTGGGGAGCTAACGACTGGAGTTCTGGTAAAGCAGAGCGAAACGTTAAATTGAGCACCATTTCTGAAACTCAGGGGCTCCAAATGGCTGAATCAGCATTTTCTGAAACAAAGTCTTCTGGGCCTGGCCTTTTAAACAGCCGCAAAGAGAAAGTTGTGCAATAACACATATTTACTCACGAATGCTACTTGTTTGGGACTTTTTCTTTGCATCTCTTGAATGAAAGAGTTACAAGAAAAGAGTTTTTCAAAAACATCCTAAAGAACCAGGGCCTTGTAAAAATCACCTGTGGCTCCCCTACTTTACCCAGTTTCGGTCAAAGCAAACGAAAAGAAGTTCGCGGGGTTTCTTCTAATGCCAAGAAAAGGCAAATACAATTTTAAAAAGTAAAGAATACCCTAATTTCCATAACGCCCATGCTGCAGGCCCTCGCCAGGCAGGCGTTTGGAGAGGCAATCAGCAAAGGAGGAGAGTTGCATCAGAAATTTCCTTCTGCAAACGGTACCGCTCTTATCACGTTTCCACCGCTGGCGGGCTGCTAGTTCGCGAGCCCTCAAAACTTGGTGTTAGGCCCCAGCGACGGGTAGCGGGGCCACTACGAGAACCAAAGAAAGAAAGGGGTGGGGGGGGGGGGGGGAGGGCAAGATCGTCGGTCCGCGGCTGGGCCGCGCTCGCTCGGGACTTGGGAGTGTCTGGCACCG
>NC_022027.1:11190302-11194973 GCF_000317375.1 Microtus ochrogaster
CCAGCGCGCGCCCACCATGTTCCCCGCCCGCGGGACCCCCGGCGCCACGCCACCGCCCGGGTGCGCGGCCGCGCCGGCGGAAGAGCGACCGGACCTGTCCCGAAGGGCCACTCGTAAGCGAATTGTTCGAAACTCAGAAAGTACTCCCCAACCGCACAGTTCCAATTCTTCCCGGGCTGAGGCCGCCCGACACCGTCGTGGGCAGTCCCGGTCCCGGAGATGGAAACTCGGGCTTGCTCACGGCGGGTCGGGGGTCCGAGCCTCACCTTTCTCAGCCTCAGTTTCGCCAGCTGCGTGTGAGTAGCCGAAGGAGGGAAGCCTGAGAGGCCCTTCATTGTTTTCTTGAGGCAGCAGAGCGAGCCTCCTGTCCTTTACCTCTGAAGTGGGGGCCCTCGTGAAAGTAATGGCCAGACGGGCCGTACCCGGCTTCTAAAGTGACCGCTGAAAAGGCAACGGGGTTAATGGGAATCAGCCCCGTCGAAAAAATTCTTAATATCTGGGTTATGTCGGTTTCTTAGTACAGATAGGGTACCAATAATTACACCTTTTTCTTGGGTCTTGGCGTTGTAAAAGCAGCTCCAACCGTAAATCACCGTCGTTGAGAAGACACGTGGTGTGAAACATTCATGAGTCCCACTTCTCCCTCACCCTGGCCTCTGAGGTTGTTCCTGGAACTACTGTAGAAAATAAAGAGACTAAATCTCTAAGAAGTAACTTTCAGAAGGTCGAGGCGCTGGGAGTGAGCACAGGGCAAGGATTTGAAAGTTGTGTGTGTCGTCCCAACGCTCCTTTTGAGCACCGTTTTGTACCTCTTGCTTCTAACAGTGGTTTTTCCGACCTCAGACTGATGTAATCAATGAAAAGTTTTCCTTTTCCTATAACTGAACACTCAGTCTTGTTTCTGGCCATTGGTCCAAACTCAGAAACCCACAACATCCAGAGAAAATGATGTGAATAAATCTTGGATTTCTGGGGAAAAGGAACACAAGAACTCTTTTGTAGACAAAGGATTCAAAAGCAAACCGAAGCAGAGGAAACTGGGCTAAACTTTCTCCCGAGTTGATTTGCTTCAAACTGCAGTTTTCCTGCAGGCTCTCGTACGTGATCCATACTGCCCCAGACACAAAGCCTGGCAGGTCATAGAACTTTTACAGATGTTTGAAAGTTTTTTTTACATGCTTTCGCAATACTTTTTTTCCCCTCCTGAATCGATTTGTTGGTAAGTTCCAAACACCATGGACCCTTCAGCCCTCTGTATGTGGATGTAGCCTTCCCAAGAATAGAGATGTTGCCTTATGTAACCACCATACTTTTCTGAGATTCACAGATTTATTTTATAAGAAAGATCTAGCTAATTTAGGCGCAGATTCTAATTTTGTCAGTTTATCTGATAAGTTAGAGCTTTCTTTTTTCCTTACAAGAGCAGTGCAGTGATCTAGGCAAAAAGTTCAATTTCGTTGTCCCTAAACATCTGTGTTTTCAGGCATTATATCTCACTCGCATGGTATGTCAATAAATATCAAGCATTTTCTTGTCGGTGTCAAAGCCTGGACAGGCCCTCATTCCCACATTTCCTGGTTCTCCGTAGAACTCAGCAGGCAGGACGCACACAGCACCTTTCTGAACCAAGGTTACGGCCTTACCATTCTTGCTGTGCCTCTGGGGCTACAGTTAGCCCCAGAGGGGACGTCCTGGCCAATTCTGTGGGCAGACTACCTTAGTACCTTTTTCATCTCCAGACTCCCAGTGTCCCCTGCCCACATTTTCCCTCACAGAACCGTGACAGACACACATTTTATAAGGCTTTGCCGTCTACAAATGAGCCTGGAGAACCCAGCCTCCTGGGGTAAGACTTTTTGTGGCTCACAAACTTCCCAGAGGGGTGCTATATAAAGCAGACTTGGGTGTCGAGACAAGAAACAGGATTCTCTAGTAGTGAGGAATTCCATTATCCAAACATGAGCTTCAGGAGGCTCGTTCAGCTGAAAGTAGAGAATCTGATAGACTCTAATTTTAAATTAGTAATGAATTGATTAACATCTGTCTCCCTTGCTGATTGTAGGAATAGTGTCAGTGGTAACTATGTACCCTTTTGCTAGCGTTCTGCCAGAAAGGGGTGGGGGAGTACCCTGGCCCAAAGAGGGAACTAAGTGGAAGAAATCATTGGAAAAATTATGAGAATGTCAAATGAATGTCTCTGTAGTGTAAATGAACAGAGGAATGGAGTGATCTCTCAGCCCCAGGCATCGGCTCAAATGTTGCCAGTAGCTTTGGCAGAGGGAAAGCGTGGAGGGCAAATGGCATCCCGACAGATGCTAGTTATGCCGCTCTGTCCCTACTGCACATGGTGCGTTCTGGCATAGCTTAGAAGGCAGAGCTGGAAACCAGAGACCAGCCAGTCTGAGGACAGTCCAACAGAACACCCTGGTGGGTCAGCGAGTGATCTGCAGTCAGAATGAAATCACAGTGTCTTATGATTTGTATATGAAATGCCATTTACAGACTTGTCTTTCTTGTAGGCTCCTGTACTGAGCACTGATCTTCAGCAGGGGAGCTCTATTCAGGAGGCGCTGGACACTCAACAAGTAGAACCTGGACGGATTCAGAAGTAGGTCTCTTGAAACAGAACTTTAAAGGTAGTATACCTGGTTCTCACTTCATCCGCTTTTTTCGTTTCTGATCTCCGTTAAGAGGAGCTTGCATGCCTTCCCTGCTATAATGGATAGAATTCTTGAAGCCATAAACCCAAAACCAAAAAACCCAAACTAAATAAAAAAAAAAAAACCTTTCCCTTGTTTTTCTAAAGCGTTTTAAAATATAGGGACCCAAATTCTGACATAGTGGCTGCCCCAGGACCCCAGGAGAATATTTACACTACTGGTTCCTACATCCATCTAGGTGGCACAGCAATCACCTTCATAGGTTGTTCCTGCTTCAGGATCCTCCTGCTTCAGTGTCTGTGGCACTGAGGTTACAGACATGAGTCTCAAGGCCCAGCTTGATCTGCATTTTTAACCTACCATGTATACTTGCACATGAGTAGTCCAAATGGGCCAACTCTTTGAACCATTTAAGCCAGAGAGTTAAAGCTTCCCCCAGACTCTGCAGAAGAATGATCTGGTGGCATTCAGAGTTTTTCTGGCTGCGGCTGTGGCCGTGACCCCATAGAGTCCTAAAATCTCAGACTTGGAAGGTGAGGTAAAAGAGGAAACTAAAATGGTCTCTGGGCCCAGGGAGAAGCATGTGTCTCAGAACTGTGCCAGGAGAAATCTTGGCTCCTTTGGGGAGAAGTACCCAGTAGATACATTTGGTCATAGGATACAGGAGCTGCAGCTGGAGGATGGGAGGGTGAGGTTGAGTCAGGAGAGCCAAGGCGGGAGGGGTAAGGAGTACCTTACTCATCAGATTTAGGCATTTGCACATAACCTAAGGACACTAGAAGATCATGACTTCCCCAGCAATCCTGACTTTTTTGATCCCCAACAGATCAGGACCAAGAAGTCCATTTCCTAGGTAGGTTAGTTGGTGGGCAGAGTGGTGAGCTGAGCAATCAGATGCTACACCTGGGCTTATGAACTTGGAGTATTGGTAGAAGTCAGGACAAAGGACATCAGGTGAGGACCGTGGAGTGGGGCTTGGTAGACCCAAACAGAGCCTCCAATTCCTGTCTTCCGGTCCAGCTTGGGATAGTATGGCATTCTTTGGGCTACCTATTTAATTCTGTTTTCTGACATCTTAATAGAAACTCTCCTTTTCAAAAACAGCTGGAATCAGAAGCACTTTTCAAAGCAAAACAAGGGCTCACTGGAAAATATTCCTTGAATTTCACCTATTGAAATAATTTGCTGATTTCACTCTTTTTTTTTTAAAGTACGTGTTGTTGAGTTTAGAATGGTACACAGTTGTGTAACCAGTAAAGACACTGGACAGTATTGACCCCGAAAGGTTGCTCCATACCCCACCCTTGCAGTCAACACCCATCCTACCCCACCCCCTGGGCCCCACAGCAGGCAACCACCCACCTGCCGTGTGACCTTGTGGTTTTGCTGGGGGAGACGCACCGACAGTGGAGAAAGTAACTCAGTACAATGTACATGGTGTTCACCTGTGTTGTTTCCCAAATTTGTACCATGCTCCTTTGAAATGCAGAGCAGGATCCCACCATATGGGTGTGTGTGAATTTGTTCACCCCTTCGCTGGTGAGGAGGAATGTGGGTCACTCTCAGTTTTAGGCAATTATGAATAAAATTACTAGAATTCTTCGTGAGAGGCTTTTTGTGGAAACACAAGTTTTCGTTTCCCTCGGGTAAACAGCGAGGCAAAGCAGAGAGGTCCTGCGGTGTGCGTTATCAGAAGCTGCCGAATTATGTTCAAAGTAATTATACCACTTGCGTTTGCACCAAACATCATGACTGTCCCAGTGACTCCACCTCCTCCAGTCGTCTCGGGTGTAGCCGTCCATATTAGCGTGTGGTGGTACGTCTTTCCTGATTTTAATTTGCATTCTTATCATAGTTAGTATGTTAAGCACTTTCTCGTGTACTTACTTGCTGTGTCTGTCCATAATTTTGTGAGGTGTCTGCTCAAATCATGTTTCTTTTGGGTTGTTTTCATATTATTAAGTTTTAGAGTTTCTTTAATATGGATGCATGATTTGCTTATTCTCTCTCC
>NC_022027.1:11195121-11217854 GCF_000317375.1 Microtus ochrogaster
TCTCTCTCTCTCTCTCTCTCTCTCTCTCTCTCTCTCTCTCTCTCTCCTTTCTCTCTCTCTCATTCTTTCTCCCCCTCCCACTGTTTCAAGAATCAAAAGGAAGGTTTTGTATTTTGGAGGATAAGCTATCCATGTATTGTTCATGGCTTGTTTTTCGAGTCCTGTTTAAGAAACTCTCGCCTCACTCAATACAGAAACTTTTTAGAAGTTCTTTAGTTCTAGCTCTTACATTATAAGCCAATTTAACTTGTTTTTTTGACAGGTGGTTTGAAGGAATTAGATGATGCCGGGTGCTTTTAGAAAATCCCATCTCTACAGATTGGGAAGAATAGCTGAGACGGGGAAGGTCAACAGTGTGTTACATTCTCACATGGCAATCATGGTCTAAAGCTTGGTGGCTGAGGTAACTTCACCCACACATCGATCCACAGAGGAGCATACATGTAAACACCAAGCTGCTTTAAGGAAGAGCTGTAACCTTTCAGCTAGAGGCCAGTGCTTCTGCCGCAGAGGCCAGGTAACAGGATCAAGGTTCAGTCAGCCAGGCTCTATGTCTTCAGGGCAAGGCTCTAAGGATGCCTCTGAAGGATTCCACTGAGCTCTGTTTTTGGAGGTTTAGTTTTCCATATAAAAGTGGAGATCACAGATATTTACCCTTTTGAATCTTCAGGGCATGGAAGACAACATAGACACCACAGGGCAGCCCGCACAAGACCTGATGCAGACAGGCGAAGGAGAGCTCATAATCCAGGCCACTTAGGAAGATTTCACCATGATAGAGTCTAGGGCAGGGTTGCCCCACAAGACATCTTGATCCAAGTGGGAAAACCGAGCATCCGTTTACATGATTTGGACCACAAGGTTCCTCAGTCCAAATCCTAGGCACTTCCAGTTTTGCCTGAACAACTTCAGGGTGCTGGCTTCATCTTAATGCTTGTCCGCAGTAATACACACATGGCTCCAAAACAGTTATACTAGTAATTGTGTCCAAGGAACCAAGGGGACATTTCTCCTGTGCGCATGCTGGAAGCCTCTAGGAAATTTCATCTTACACCTTGTCTGGAACAAGGTCCCAGCCTTGTAGAAAGGTATGATGAGAGCATACAGCTTTTTAAACTCTGACACAGCAGGACATAATGTTCAGAGAGAACATTGCTGGTAACTAGACAACCAGAAGGACCCAAACAAACATGTTTGGCCCTTACATATATTAAAATCCAGGGCCCCATTATAGTTAAAGGTAATAGTCTAATGAAATTATACATGGTTTAGAATGTGAGGGCTAGCATGCAATTATAAGCTCTGGCGTATGCTTAGTTGTGTCTCTAAAATGGGAGGTCCATTTTAGCCTCAAAAAAACTTAGCCCCTTATTTCAATTATGAGTTAATTAACCACTAATGTCATACAAACTTTGCTTAATGAAATATATTTTCATCCAGTGCATTTCATGGTTTTAATAACGTAAGTTTCAGGGCTAACAGAAGGACCCCCAAATAAGGGTAAAATTACTTAAGTAGTAAAAAATTATGCAGAGCTAAAAGGAATTTAATATAAGCATACCTTCCGCAGTGTGCCAGGCAGTAAGGAAGAGTGTGTTTGTAAAGTGAGAACTTGCAATCAGTGTCAAAATTCTTAATACCAGAAACGCCTGTTAGACAGTATAGACTCAGTGAGAGGATTCATCTCTCTGCAAAACAGAGAGGATAGCCCTGGAAACATGCTTGCTAAAAGGCAGCGTAGTTGGACTTAGACCCATGAGCTGTCATCTCAGGTGGAGAGCAGTGCTCTGAGGGTCTGTGTCCTTTGGGGACCTTGTGCCCTCTATTGGTCAGGGATCATGTCGGTCGCACAGCAAATTATGCTTCACAGTCATGGGTATGTTCTTGCTCCTTCATTCGTGTGTAGGTGTAACTCAGGGTCCTTATGACTGACAGTCTATCCAAATCAAAGATCTATGGACTGTATATGGAAGATTTTTTTTTCTAGGAAAAGTTGTGTTTTCTCGTTTTCTTTGTAATTTTTATTCCTTCTCTTTTTATTTTTTATTTTCCCTTTTTATTCCCCAAACAAGCATCTTTTAAGCATCTGCTTCATCATATACTTAGACATATGTTTCTTGTATGTACACGCTGATTCTGTGTGCATGTCTCAATTAATACTTACTGTACATTACAGTCTTAGTTTATAGCCCAGGAAGCTAGCTCAGAGAAACAAGATGTCTCAAGACTACTTAATTGCAAGTTACTGTGACCTGTTTGACTATCTTTGCACCTACCCATCTTTTTTCTCTACTCAGAGCTGTCTCTCTTGTCATTTCCTTGCCATTTTATTATTTTATTTTAAAATCAGATATTTCAACACATTACCTCACAGGGTATCTTTTGTGTGTAATTCTGCAATTAGATTTTGGTATCATTAATATTTCCCTCTACAGAAAAAGTATTCTTGTTTACTTTTGGGTGATACAGTGTGTCCTGGACCCAAGGTGGGGAAAAGGGACAGTCATAGAAAGAAAATATTAAGTTCATTATTGAGCAGGGTTCTAACTTGTCTCTCCTGCACCTCTTGATTTCTTGCTTTTGGAGAATTTGAGGACTTGGCTATGAATGCCATCTTGGGAAATCTGACCTCTCAGAGCTTAGAGACCTCCACAGGTTGGGAACTGTACCCTGTTAGGTAGCTTGAAAAGCCATTCAAAATGCTATGAAAGGAGGAGGGCAGTGGATGTGCAGCTAAGCAATGTATTAAAGAGTCCAAAAGAGGGACCTGTCCTACAAATGGGCCTTGAGACACCAGGTGTCATTCAAAACTATAACGTAGGTCAAGTGGATGGAGCCAGCTAGTAAGGGGAGCAATTTATTTATGGACTGACCTTTAGATCATGGCTTTGAGCCCTAGACCAAAAGAAGACAGGGTCCTTATCAGGAGGACACTGGGCTAGGAGATCAAGATTAATTTACGGAGAAGATAGGTACCAACCACCGAGATGTGACTGACTTCCAGAACAGAAAGGGTCTCCTTCCGTTTACCCTTAGGTCAAGCTGAACCCCTATATCACAGGGGTTGTTGATGGAGGCGAGAGATGGCCAAGTGGGAAGAAAGTAGAACCAATAGGAAAGCCTTCACTACATAACATCATTGGCCTTGGAACTGACAACTTCAGTTGCCAAGCATGGATGACATTGGGCAAGCTTCTTGGGTAGGCAGGTAGGATGCAGTATTTACACTCTTCTCAAGACCTCAGGAATGTTGTGGCAAGATTCTGATTAGGGGACTGGGATATCCAGAACAGAGGTGCCCCAGCAGACCTCTCACAGGGAGAACTGCATGGACACTCTGGACTACCAAGGGACCCCACACATTTGAGTAGTCTAGAGTTCAAGGAGACTGTGGAACTCTGTAGATTGTTTGGCACAGACAGCAATTATCAGGTGCTCCTGCTAGAGCTACCATCTCTGTGTGTTCATAAGCTAGAGTCACTGAGAATTTCTGCAACAAGCCCATCACTCTTGAAGAAAACTCATCTGGGTATCATGGAGATGCTCCTGTTGGGGCTACATGTTCTATCCTGGAAAAGGCCTTGTGCTTTGGTGTTAGATGAAAATAGGTCCAAACTGACTTCATATGAATTGAGCTTGAGCAAATTCTCCAGGCTTACTGATGCAATTTCCTCAGGATAAGTCTTGCTTAATTGGGTTGTTCTGATGGGTTTGTGTATTTTTACGTGGTGATGTCCCTAATTATTCAATAACATACTATAGCATAAACCACTCATACAGAATCACATATAACAACGTGTGTCCAGGACTGTGGATCACAAGACAGAGCAGCAAGCATGACTACGTACCTCTTACTTAGATTAGTTATTTTTCCCTTCTGTGTGACAAAATTCCCGACATAATAGGTTAGTGAAGAGAGGGCTTGTTTTGAGTTGTGGTTTTAGGAGGACATTGTTCTTCATTGAGAAGAACATATGGGAGAGTGGCCACTGGGAGTGGCACTCAATGAGTGCACCTGTTGCTTTTCCCATCGTGGCAGATCAGGATGCCGGAAATTAGAACAGAGGCAGTGTGGGAGAAACTCTCCATGACCCATCTCCATTCACTAGACCTCACAATCTTCCCAAATGGCTCTACCAACTGGGAATCATGAGTTTCAAACTGTACCATACCCCCACTGCGCGAGTCCGTCAGTGGAAGGGAATACCTGAGGCTGGGTAATTTCATAGAGAAAAGAAGTTTATTCAGTGCAGAGTTCTGTAGGGGAAAGGGTGTCACGTGGCATCAGCACACTCTAGCAAGGACCTCAAACAGCAGTGTCAGAATAGCAGTTTAAATGAATGGAAGTGGCCGAGCTCACATGACCGTGTTTACTGTTTCTGTGAGAGCCCCCTGGTGAGAAGTAACAGCATTTCTGGGACCTACCTTAATCCTTTCGGTGCTTCCGGTGACTTCCCATTAGGTTCCACCTTGGAAAGGGACCGCCACATCGAGGAGCAAGCCTTCATTCAGTCCATCAATCCTGAGAGGACAGACCACATTTAAATGACTTCCAGGGGCCATCAAGGTAACTAAGTAGGTAAAGACAGTGTGGAGCATGATGACCCGAGCTCAAGCCCCTGGCACCCACAGGGTAGGAGGAAAGAACTGACATATGAAGGGTGTCCTCCTCTGACCATTGCACACATGGTGTGGCGTGTCTGGCATGTCCATGAATAAATAAATGTGAAAACATTAAATTGCTTTCAAACCATCACACTTGTTCAAGCAGAACCTTCAGGGTATGGTCTTAGACACCACGCATTAAGAGTTCTCAGTTGCAATGTGGAGAGTACTAAGTTAGTAGGACAGGTGACTTTCTAAAGTGCCTCCTCACATGATGCCAGGACTATGGCAGCTACTCACAGGCAGCGGGGGTTTTATCACAGCTATCATCTGGAGGCACACAAGTCAGCCCAATCTTGTATAGCCTCTTGGTGTGTACCAGTCCTGCGTGTTTGTCACCTGTGGCCCGGGGAAATAGCAATTCCAGCTTCCTAAGGCAGTGTCTTCGGATTCATGAATATAAGTATCTGTGATTCTCAGTGTGCCTGCCTAGCATCCATCAGGAAATGCTGGGGAGTAGTGTGATTTGTTCTCATCAAAAGTCATGTTGAAACTTAATTTTAGATGGAAGAAAAGCCAGAAGACCATCAGTGTCTCCGTTATCTACCACCTGTCCTGTCCTGATATGAATGTCCCTGCTCTGCCACACACTGTCTGCCACAATGGACTGAACACACTGATGTCATGAATGAGGTAAGTCTCTTCTCACTTAAATGGCTTCTGTCAGGCATTTCTCAGAACAATGACCAAAATAAGTGATATAATTAGGGACAGGTTAGTTGAAGAGTTGAAGAATGGTCTACCTGTCCCTCCCCCCAAAAAAGTAAGCTTCTCCCCTCCTTGGGCTCTCTTATTTCCGTTCTTTCATGTGATCTCTCTCTCTCTCACCCTTTCCCTTCTCACTGTCAGATACCACCTGATGTGTGATGCAACCAGAGGCCCTTAACAAATATTGACCTTCTAGTCATCAGAACCGTGGGGCAGACACTCTCTTCTCCAGACATTACCCGGTGGAAGAGATTTTTGTCAGAGCGCTGACAAATTTCTCGGGCCATTATTGTCTGTGATCACCCTGCCAGGAAGGGAACCTGACTTGTCAGGCACTCCGTCGTTTTCTTGTGGGGGAATAGGAGACTCAGAGCAACAGACTGCTCAGTCAGATGACAGTGTCCAAAGAATGCATACCTGAATCTCCTGCATGGTCCGGGACACCCTGTCCCCGTCCCGCCCTGTTCCAGGGACGGCTGCTTTGAAGGGCTGAGTGGGTGGCCTTCAGGGTGAGCTTTGAGCTGGGCTGGCTGATCCCCTCTTTATCTCAGAAGCACTCTCCAGCCCTTCCTGGATGTGAGCATCCAGCCCTGATGACAAACAGAAAGTTGAGCAGCAAGCGGGGGAACTCCGTGGTGGCTTTGTTCCAAAGCAAGACAGTAGAAAGCAGTGCTGTGTGGCTCAGAGCATCTCTTTCTATAACCATTCATGGAAAGATAAATCTCCCTCATATTCGCAAGTTGACAGGAAGAGGTAAAAAATACTTGAAATGTCAACTATTTATATAACCTTTGGCCTTTTCCCAATACTGCGATGTGTATGCTTCCATCTCCACACAAGAGCAGCGAGTTTCCTGTTTTGTTTTGGTTTCAGCAGCCTCCAGGCACCCCTTTCGATGAATTGGCACCCTCCACATGCTTGTCTGTTGGGCATTTGGACTGTTTCCAGTTTTTGACTGCTATGAATAGCTTTGCAATAAACATCCATGGCAAGCTGTGTATTTTTTTTTCCTCTTCTGAAAAACATACCCCCCTAGAACACTGATAGTTTGGTGTCCTCCTTCTAGTAGAGTCAGGAAAGGATGATTCTCTCAAGTTACCTCAGAGTCTAACTTTGTGCGTAAGGCTTTTGACATAAAGGTCTCATCACCAAGCATCTGCCTGTGGCATAGGGCAGAGCTTGGTGTTCCCGGTGGACCACGTGCTGCTGGTAATGCTTTGCTTCTCCAACCCCTTCTCCTGGTGGCTGGTCCTGCTCACACGTGTGAGATGTCCCTTATACCTAGCTTTCCCCAGGACGTTACGTCCCCTTGCATACTGACCACTCAATTTCCCCACAGTTACAGTGTCCATTTCCAGCAGGCTCCATGTTTACATGCCAGAGTTAATGTTCTTAAACAAAACCATCTCTTTAGAGTTAATATACCTAAACAAGGCTCTCTTCTTAGATGGCTAACCCAGATTTCATACAAGGCTAGGTTGTAAGGTAGAGCCTACGATGAGACAGTGGGGGCTGTATCCTGAATGGAAGTGAATTTAGTTTACTCTTAGTTCCAAATGGAATCTCACAGGCCACTCTCAAGTCCTAGTGACTATTATGGCTTAAATATGAAATGGCCTTCATGACTTACATCTTGGCTGCCTTATAGCTTGTGGTACTATTTTGTAGGCTTTGGATATTGAGAAACTCTGGTAGTAGGCAGCTAGGGCTGTGCTTTTGAAGATTATACCTGTCCCTGGTTCTGGTCTCATGAAGTACACTATGTTGTACTTCTTCCTAAGTCCATCATGGTATGAAGAGACTACCACACCTGACCTCCCTCTACCATGAACTCTGTTCTGTCTTGCTTGCCATGATGGGCTGTGTCCTCTGAGACCGTGGATCCTTCCTCGCTTAAGTTGTTTCTTTCCAGTATTATGGTCATAGCATAGCAACACATATGTAACTGGCGCAATGACTTAGAGCCAGCATCCTGCTCTCTGCAGGTGCTAACGGATCAGTGATTGCATCAACCTCACCTGGGTCCCTCCATGCTTGTAGAGCAAGGTGGGCAGGGGACTGTGGAAGGAGAGTCCTAACACCCTGCTTTTGCATCAAACACGGAGTGAGCATGGAAAATCTATCACAAACTCTGTAATTCCACCATAGCATTCTCTCATGTCATGTATTAGTCACTATAGAGATGAAAGTGACACAGATTCTTGGCCTGACTCTTCAGTCCTTGTATCACAGATGTGACAGCCTAAAGCAGGACTGTGTGGGGAGATGGGGAGTGATTAGTTTGAAGGACATCTACCTGAGATAGCTATGAAAGGGAAGAAAGGGAGCAGGATTGGATGGTAGAGAAGTTGAAGGGCAAGTAAGCCAAAAGGGGAGCAGTCAGCCCCACAGGGGACTCTAGCCCTCACACCACTCTCCCATTGTCTAGACACTGAAGAGTGCTGCTTCCAGCAGAGAACTTGGCATAGGATCAGCCTTGAAGTTCTAGTGGGTGCAGTCTGTCACCTCCATATGCAACGGCTGGGAGAACTAGCTCTGTCAGGTTAACAAGAAAGGTGGGGCAGGTTGCATGTTACACTTGTATGCTGTAACAAAATGCTTGAACCTGGCTACTTTACAAAGAAAGTGTTGACCTTATAGCTTTGGATACTTAAAGTTCAGGATTCTACAACCCCATATTTAGTCTCTGGTAAGAGCCTCCTTGGGGGTGTCACATGATAGTAAATGGCATCTTGCAGGGTGGGGGCCAGTTGATGACACAGTGAGACAGGAAGCCGGACAACAGGGGAAGAAACCATGTCCATGAGTACTCACCTGTACCATGAACCCGTGAAGGATAAACAGCACTCATCCTTTCTAAGGACAGTACCCCCAGTTACCTAATTACCTCCCTGCCCCTTAAAGGGTCTATCCACCTCTTCACATTACCACATTAGGAACCTGACTTCCTACATAAACCTTTGAGGGACACACTGGAACCATATCCAAACCATAGCACACCTTAGTCAGCTGTTACTCAGCCTGCACTAGTATATGAACTTGAAGGCATTTACACAACCACTGGATGCACAGCCAACACACTCAGCAGTGTTTCCACAAGAGGTATGTCATTGGAAGGCATGCTGAGGTTTGTCGAATCCAATACTACTAACTGGTGGGAATTGACATAGAGTTCTCTGTGGGACTCTTCCATCTTATATAAATATTGAATTATTCTGTAGCAAGGATCTATCTGTAAGTTCCATGCTGTTTCCTCTGTCTGCTTCAGTGTCTTTGATAGATGGCCTCCCAGGCACCCCAACCTCAGGGCAGGCTGACCACTTCCACAATTCATAAACCACTTCTCAGTCTAGGACTTCCTGTTATAGGTCATTCATGTCAATGACGAAAAGCCTCAAAGTTCACTCTTGAAATGGGGGTCCACACACAGGTATAGCCGATGAGCCCCCCCACCCCCACACCACCTGTCTCTCCCCAAGTCTGTTAAGCTTAGTAAACTCATACAACCTAATAAAATTCCACAGATTTTGTGACTTACATAAAAGGCATTTATTTTCTCACAATGAAGGAGGCTGAACATGTTAGTTAGGGTGCCAGGCATTACTGGTTCCTCCTTTGATATTTTCCCTTGACTTGGAAATGGCCATCTACTGAGAAAACTACAGGGTCTTCCTTCCTTATGGGTCATTGTCCTAATCTCTTATGATGACACTAATCTTATTGGACAAGGTCCTGCTACTGTCCCCATCTATCTTCCTCATCTGTTTTGAAGGACCTCTGTCCAAATTTGTCACATTAAGATTAGAGCTTTGCCATGTGCAATTTGGAGACAGAATTTAGCCATGGATACCCCCAGTCCAGTGCTTCCATGCATATCCCCTTTGAATGGTGGGCTTCAGACTGACCAAAGCTCATGTTTTTCTCTTTCTTTTTACATGGCTCCTTTTTGTTGTTGCTGCTGAGAATTTCCTACAACGATATCTCACTCTTTGCCCCTTCAATGCTCTCCATATTCCCTCTAAAATTCATGCTCTCTTCTTTTCTGATTTTGTGCATGTATGTATGCTCGTGCATGTGTGTATAAATGGCACTTGATTTTATATGTGTTGTGTTTAGGGCTGACCGTATGGAATTGGATAACCTCTTACAGGGCTTGTTCCTGGAGAAGACTGGTTCTTCTCTTAGCAAACATTACTTGGCAGCAGCTCTTCATTTCATTTAGGGTTGGAGCCTTGTGAGATTTTCCCCATCATTCAAGATGTCACGTTGACTTGTATGGATCTTGTGTAGGGAACCATGTTGTGGGTACAACATTCTTGTCATGTCTAGGATACACTATCTTTCCATAGTCATCTTAGTCTTCTGACTTTCAGCATTTTTCCTTCCCCTCTTTCATGTCATTCCCTGGGCCTTACTTAGGTGTTGGAATTATGTTTTAGATGTCCCATTTGATGATGGAAACCGCAGGGTCACTTATTCCCTGCATTTTAACTAGTTGTAGATCTCTATATTAGCCCCTGTATTCTGCAAAAAGAAGCTTCCCTGATGAGGGTTGAGAGCTGCACTTACCTGTGGTCATAATGTTAGGTATTTAGAATGTGGTTGGGAATTATATTGGTTTAGGAAAGTTAGGCTCTTCTCAAAGGCCCATGACATCATCAACCATAGGGAGCAGAACTGAATATTGTATTGGAGTTCTCTAGAGAAACAATCAGTATGTTGTATGTATATTCATATACGTATACACATATATACATATATGTGTGTGTGTATATTTGTGGTTTATGTAATTTTAAGATAGTTTATTGGATTGGCTTATATATATTGGAGATTGGGCCATCCAGCAGGGGCCATCTGCATGTTGGTGAGCCAGAGAACCTGGTTGCTTCTCAGTCAAAAAGCTGCAAGCCTCAGAACAAGGGGAATTAATGATGTCACCCTTCTTAACACAGAAGCTCATGGAAGACGTGCTTATGTGAGTCTCAAGGAAAGGCTTCTTCAGAAGCTGGAGTCTAATGTTCATGGATAATGGCAGCCACAGTGGACATACTTTCTCAGAATACATGGAGCCTGTGTCAACTTCTATCTTTTTTTTCTTCCACTTTCAACTCCATCCTAGCCTCCAGTCCATTGGGTGGAGCCACTCACATTTTCGGAGGGTCTTTCTCCCTCAGTTGCTCACCCTCATGTCCAACATCTCTGAAATGACCTCAGAAGTACACTAATAAATGCTTGGAATCTCTGAATCCAGCCCAATTGACAATTAAGATTAACCATCACAATACAAAGAAGAGACTGTGCAATGATGAGACTTAAAAAAAAAAAAAAAACAACGTTCCCCTTCATCAAAACAAATGCTTGTGGTCCAATAGTATGATCTCTTTCAAAACTCCATACTGATGAGAAGATCTTTGAAATGGCTCATTGGGAGCTGCATCATACAGAGGTGTTCGGTCTCACCACTACCAGCCCCAACTCTTTGTAGAGTAAGACTTCCATCCTGCTTCTGCTTGCATCTTTTCTCTCTTACCATTCATCAAGTTCTAAAAGTGCCTTCCCTTCCCCTTGCCTCAGCCCAGTTTTCCCTACCAGGGGATAAGACTGACACCTTCTACAGAGGGTTCTGGGACTAGCCAGGAATCAACTCAGCCTAGAGGAGCAATACTTGTAGAGCCACACTATCCATGAACAAACAAAGGTTGTAAGAACTTGTAAACTCTAAATGCTATACAAAGTCTATGAAACACACATGTTGTGAATACTTAGAAGAACAGCACAGTAAATTGCAGAAGACACATTGTAAAATGTGTATCTGTGAGAAAAGGAGGGAAAGAAAGAAGAGGAAAGGAAAGAACGTGTGTGTGTGTGTGTGTGAGAGAGAGAGAGAGAGAGAGAGAGAAGGAAGGGGAGGGAGAGAGATAGAGTGAGTGTGTGGCAGAGAGAGGGGGTGGTAGTGAAGATATCTCATTCTTATCTATCCCATAATTTCTCTGGAGCCACATCACTTCCTCATCCCCTGACAACTACCATCAACACATCCTCTGAACTCCAGACTTCCATTCTCAACCTTCAGACTGTACCGCCAGTCTTCCCTGCACCTATGTCAAGTTCATCATCATGATCGGAGGACCTAACCTACTTCTTTGTTCTTGTTTCTCATGTAGAACCCGGGACAAGACAGAGAACACAACTTTTCCAAGCCATGGAGTAGAGAAAGGTTTCTCAGTGTGTGCTCTACAGACTGGCAGCATCCATACCTCTTTTTGGTGGTAGAGCATAAATACTCTCTACTACTACAAATTATGCAGCTGACTTAACAGTATTTGGAGAAATCATGGGTTAGCATACCTGGAGTGCAATGGATGAGCCTCACCTTAGGAAAATCACCCTCATGATCATGAGATCTCCCCTGCCAGGTAAGTATGTATCCACACCTCTAGCAAACTTTCTAGAAATGCATACTCTCAGGAACCACCCAGGTATATAGAATCAGGCATTCTAGGGCTTGCAGCTGTGATCTGCTTGAATGGGTTCTGACATGCTGGCCTGAGGAAAAAAAACAAGATTTGGGATTCAACCTAGATACTACTGGGCCTGCCTGGCCCCATAGTGTCGAGGTTGCCTGTATTTGTGCCATTAACAGTGCAGTGAATCCTGGTTAGAGTCTGTCTTCTCCTCTGAGCTTTGGGGACCTTGATTCAGTCTTATTTACTTTACAAACTAACATGTACACTGTCTGGCATCGAGCGGAGGCTCAAATGCTTTTGAACTGCTATCATGAAGTTGGTTCAAATGATTAACTTAGAGCCAGAGATGTCCTTACTTGTGCAACACATGTAGCCCCTAACTTGAGCGGACTCCACAGCTGCAAGTGAGGGAATAGTAGTTAGCACACTCTGCACCTTTTCCAGAGAACAACTCGGGGGAGAATTATCACCTCCTGAGCAATCCAAGTGTAATCCCTGATAGCAGATTTCATTGTCCTTGGTATATTCCTAAGCCAGGATTTTACTCATGTTTAAACATTAGTATTAGCGCAGTTCATCCCCACGAAGATGGCTTTTTGTGGCAGCAACTCCCACGGAAGGAATGACATTGATCCCGAGTTCTCCACCCTAGTCCTCCATATCGGGAAAGTCCCTAGAAGCCTTTGACATAGTGAGATCAAGAAAACATCAGAAAGCAAGTTGCATCACATGATGGCTGAGAGAAAATAGATGTTACTTAGCTAGAACAAGATAACATGTGGAATATTTCCACGTGTTCCGGATTTCAGAGTCATAGTCACCTAAAGAACAAAGTTATTGTTCACCTACATTGCTATGGTTTATATAAGAGGCAACACCCCTGTTCCTTTCTGTGGCTGATTGGTTTGTTGGAGTCACCTTTCCGAAGACAGTTATTGTCAGTGGTAGTGGGAGCACAATGAAAGTAACTCAGTGAACAGTTATATGGCATGAACATTTCTTGCTTAGAGCATCTATTGGGGGACATGGGCTTGGGGATACCAACCTCACTCACAGTGAAGGTGCCAAGAAAATTAAAACCAGGAGCTCACTTGTGAATGAGCAGTGGGAACCGGAATAGCAGAGGGAAACAATGTGCTTAGTAGTACAAGATCCACAGAGAAGCATCCCCATGAGAGACAGGAAGGACTGGCTGCTTGGAACACCCACGGCAGCTCTCACAGCTTTCCTTTTCTCAAGGTGCATGTGAGTGGTCTCTATGTCTTGAAACTTAAGGAAACTGGACTGAGGTAGTCTGGAAATTTAGGTGTGTTGTCATGAGGGTTTTATCGTGATCAAGGCATTATTTGCCATTAGCAGGAGGAGCCACAGCATGGCATCAAGCTAACCATGATCCTAGGAGTCAGACTGCCTGGGCTCAAACATGACTTCTTCTTTCCAGCGGATTCATCCCTCCTAGGTAGGCTAATTTTTCTGAACCAATGTTTGCCTAGTGCCTGGAATAAAAACCGTGCTCAGTAAATATGAGCGACTCAGAATCCACACTCTTTCCACTGTCTCACAGAAGTCTGAATATTAGTCACAGTGTTGTTGAAATCCAGTTCAAACATAAAATGTTTAGCTCCTTGGACTTGGGGAGATGGAGAGCATGGAAAGACTTCCTAGGTTGTCAGGACAGATGGGTCTCTGTGGCTGCTGAGAATATTCTAGACATACTGAAAGTGTTGAGGGTGCAGTGTGTTAATCACATGCGTCTTATTTAGATGACTTTAGAAGCCTCAGGTTTGGTATAGTCAGGACATCTCAGGATCTCCTCTAGATTCTGAGGGAGAGCTGCACTTCTTAAACCAGTTGTTTTCAAAGCGACAGTCCCTCAAAGAGCAGGGCCAGCACTATTTGAGAACACCTTAGAGAAACACGTTCCTCAGCTGGCTGGCTCAGCAGCCAGGCAGGCAGTTGACCTTAGGCAATTATTATAAACAAAGGATCCACCCCTAACACCACCCCTGCAGCCAGAGGCCCCAGAAGAGCACACAAACAAAGATCCAGTCCCAAAGAGTCAACTTCCAGTAAGTAGCCAAGGCCAAATCACTTGTCTGTATACCATACAGGTCACGGCAATGGGAAGCTCATGGCCTGAGCCCCACATTCCAAGAAATTCTTAGCTCTGGACAGTGATCCAGAGTGACATCTGACTAGTGCTTCTCCTCAGCCTACCTAGATACATGTTTTCAGCCTTCAATATGAGAAAGGAACAACTCTTTGGAGTGTCCTACACTGATAAACAAATGGACACACATAAACCTGTCTTAGTTACAGCCTTACTTACCTCATCACCAAGCTGCAGCGCTTTGGGGACTGACTTCAGTATCCCCCGATGAGGGAAGCAGCTGGTACAGCTTGCTCTCGGGAGTTACAGGAAGTCCTCTAACCCCCACTCTAGTCTTCCTCTCGGTGGAAGATTCTACCTTGGTTCTTGCTTCTTTTTCTTGGTCTTCCCTAATCCTAGAAGGACTTATACCCACCTGGTCTCGATCACAGCAATTGCAGGCTGAAATGTCTCTCAGTGGAATAACCTGCAGCAGCAGGAGCCAGCTTCTTCTGCCTCTAATGATTGGGGAAGCAAGGATGTCACTGCCTGAATTTTATGCAAGAGTTCTAATATCTGAAAGGCACACACCACTAGTTGGGATTTCTGATGGTTTAGGAAAGTGGAGCAAAATAGAAACATTGACCACATTTTGAGTAACGATGTAAAAAAAATGCTTTTCCTAGTTGCTTTGATTTTAATGTGATGGCCAAATTAATGATTTAATATTTGGAAGTGAGACCTTTGATAGGTGTATTAGGCAGAGGCAGAATGGAAAAAAATTATCTAGAGAGAACTGTACTTCTTAAATTAGTTGTTTTCAGTGCAATAGTCCCTCAAACAGCAGGGCCAACATTATTTGAGAACACCTAGAGAAACACATTCCTCTAGTGACTGGCTCAGAAAGGCAGATAGATGTGTGTGATCAATATAAATATTTATATGTATGTATCTAACAAAAGAGGAAAAGGGGGCCAGACTGGCTTACACTAGAGGTCTGGGTGGTCCAACAATTGTCATCTATATGCTGAGGGACTGGGAATCCAACAGGCATGCAGCCCAAAAAACTAAATACCTTTGCAGTCCCAACCGAGCACTGAAGTCTTCGAAAACTCCAGAGTTTCGTCTTCTTCAGTCGATTCTGGAAAGCCCTGGGATCTGATGTCAGCAGGGAACTCCAGTGACAGCAACACAGAGAGATGCTCTTGTTCAAGAAGAAGTCAGGCAGTGCTGATTACATCTGAGCCACAGGTGAAGGTGTCTTTTATTTTGAAGGAGGGTCTTTCCCCCTCCGCTAATCCTGTCTGGAAGTCTCACTGAAATGCCCACAGGTATGTTTCCTGGTTGATTCTGGGGCCACTCAATTTGACAGTCAAGATTAGCCATCAAAATCGGTGTGATGATTAGGTTTAATTGTCAGCTTGGTAAGATCTGTAATTATCTGGGAAATGGGCTTCTGGTCGGGCCTATGGGAGATAACTGGGTTATGATAAGTGACGTGGGAAGACTTATCTGAATTGTTGGCAGGACAGTTCTCTGGGCAGGGAATCCTAGGCTGTGTGAAATGGAGAGAGCAAGTTGAACACTATCTTACCTTTGCCTCTTTTTCCTTTTGGTGGACATGATGTGACCAGCTGCTTCAAACTTCTGCCGCCATGGCTTCCCTGCGCTGATGGTTTACACCTTAAACAGTGAGTTAAAATAAGTCATTTTCTCCCATAAGTGGCTTTTCTCTGAGTATTTTATCACAGCAGCAGAAAGGGAACTGAGGCAGTAGGCAATCAGGATTAGCTGAGTTCATGCAAGTGGGGATCTCAGGATGGCATCAGGGACCTCCGAAGAGGTTTCTAAGAGGCCTCAGGTAGCACGTGTGCTCTGTCTTGCCACTTGGCACCTTCTGTCCTTTTGTTCTACAAAAAGAAGGCCCTGTCTAGATCCCAGCATCCTGCTCTTAGACTTCCTCTCCAGACTCACGAGTCAGAGAAACTTCTGTTCTTCTTAAGTAGCGAGACGCTAACATTTTGCTATAACACGAAAAACAGACAAACAAACTCCCAAAAACCCAAGACAGATTTATCCATGAGTAAAGTTTGGTTCAGAGATGCTAAGCCATTTCCCTCACTCTCTTGGGACAACACAGGGTAGCATGGCTGCAGGCTAGTTCCTCTTCCTGGAAGCAGATCCGTGTGTGATGTGTGAAAATGTAGAGTACTGTCCCACTTCGTGCTGAGAACCAAGGCTTTGCAGCCGTGAACTTTCTCCCTCCTGGCCTTTGCTCTGTTGTCACACTCTTCCTTTTAAATACATTTTAACCTGTGCAACATTGTTATTTGTTCAGAAATGGGCAATCAATTAGCTTTCAGTGTATTTTTAGAAAAAAGAAAAGAAAAACTTTTAGCGTTTAATCCCCATCCGTTGTTGGATCTAAAGTTCCTCATCCCTCCGTGCAGATTCCGGTTTCCTTTGTGCTGTGGCTGCTGCCTTGATGATTTAATGTCAAAAAAAAGTTGATTTGGTTAAATTTCCTGAAATTATTTTCCTTAAACATGCAATTCTCTGGAGAGTTTTGCCTTGGTTTCAGGACTTCTGGATCGTGTTTCTGACCCAAAGGTGATGGCAGCAGTTGCCGCCCCTCATTACCAAGCTGTCTACGGTTTCAGTTGCCCAGATCATGGACTAAAGCCGTTGTTTTTATCTTAAAGAGAGACTAACAACCTGTTCTCCATTGTCAGTCATGGATGCTCAAGGTGGTATGTTCTCTCAAGTACTTGCTGGGATATTAGGGCCCCGGCTAGGTAGGAGAGATGTGTGAGAGCCCCTTGTTGTTATTCATGGTAGCAGGTGCAGGGTGCAGGACTTGCGTGGAGATGTCCAGCTCTCTCGGCATATTGTTTATCATGGTTGAAATAGGAAATATCCTTTAGAAGTCATGTTTGAACTGGTTAGTCCCCAGCTGGTGACATTGGGAAAGTTATTGAACCATTCATCGCTGGGCTTTGGCATTTTATATCTACCTCTACTTTATATTCTCTAATCTCTGCTTCCCCTGTGTGATGAATGGGACCACTCTGCCTCCTGGCTGCCAAGCCAGCCTCACGCTCCTGCTGGCATGCCTTCCCTGCTATGATGGATTGTACCCTCTCTCCAGGCAGCTGCCTTTGTCATGGTATTCTTTCAGGGCATCAGAAGAGTAAGTAGCGTGCTGCTCCCTCCCCACTCCCCTACTCACTCACTCACTCACTCACTCACTCACTCACTCACTCACTCACTCACTCACTGTACCAGTAGTGGAAGTTTGTATGTTAGGGCATCAGTTCTCCATCATGTCCTTCTTTAACCATCTAGACAGACAGCTAAAAATGCCCAGCTTCCTCATCCATGGGAAGCAGATGATCAACATCATGAACACATGAGACTTAGAAAAGCAAGGAGCAGCAGAACTCTTGAAAACCACTAACTCCATGAAAGTAGAAGATGCTATTTGACACTTGTCTTATTTGAGGGTGTCTAGCAATGTCAGCTTTGCTTCAGAATGCAGGAACAAATCTCTTAGTTAGAAATAGGTGCTAGAGTGGTGTAGAGTTTCTGCTTATGGGCTACCAACCTGTTCGAGGTGTGGCACATTCAACTTCTTACTCAGTTATACCACGTATGCTGCCCATACCTCAATAAATGTCTCATCCACCTGATGCAGTACACCAGCTCTCAATACTAGACCCCTGCTAGGCAAGTTAGTCAGGGGACAAACTCCGTTGTCCTTGGAAGGAGGCATGGTCTCTGAGTGATTGGTGTTTGATCTGCTCCGTGCTCAGAAATGCCTGTGCAATCTACAGCTGAGCTGTGCTCTTTGAAAACAGGCAGCTCACTGGCCCCCTCTCCTCTGTCCATCGATCTACATAACTTCCAAAGACAAGGCATGTGACACTGGCCGCACAGAGACTGCTTTGATCAGAGGAGAGCGGCTTTCTGCTCATGTTTTTCTGAAGGAAACTTGTATTTTCATGTTGTTATTTACTCAACAGCATAGAGTTTGATGCCTCCTCTTGTCCAGTAGGTGCCATAAGAAAGCCCTCTCTGGAGTCCTCCTCTTCCATGATCTCTCATGTCCCATGCTATGTCAGCCCCCTGCCCTGTACTCCTGCTGCCCCATCCAGTGCTTCTTTAAACTACTGCCCATTTTTCTGAGACAGGATTTCACTTTGTAGTTCAGATTTAGGCCTGAAATCCACTCTGTAGCCAAGACTTATCTCTGGACTCTGACTCCTCCCATACCAACCTTATTTTGATTTTATGCGTATTTTATATGGTTACTTGATTTTTTTTTTGATGAATAGAGAGTAGTGACTTCAAGTCTTACACTTCTGTGGTTCTGTTTGTCCATATGATAGCATCTCTGGCAGTTGCTTTATGAATTTGATGCCATATTATTTGATGCATATGGATCCATCATAGCTAGACCTTCTTCCATATTGTACCCTTTATCACTGGAAAGCAACCTTCATATCATGTAGTACGTCTTGGTGACATTTCTGCATATTTGGAAAACTTCTTTTAGATTAAAAATAATTGTTGAAAGAAACAAAATAAAAATAAAAAAGTCACAATCAGCTGAGAGACGTTCAGATATCAATTGCATTCTTTCAGCTTCTCCGAGTGCCTAAAAAACGTCAAGCTGAAAAGCAAGGATGTGTTGGGATAGCAATGTGAAAGCCACCCAGAGTTTATAGTCACATGTGGGTGTAGTTTGTGGGACAGAAAGTGAACAATTTTAGTCGCAAAAGACAGACTTAAACCCAGGACCAAGGGCTAGAAAGATGCCGCAGCGTGAAGAACACTTGCTGCTCTTGCACTGGATCCAGGCTTGTTTTCCAGGCACTGAGTGGTCCCAGTCACCTGGAACTGCAGCTCCAGGGGACTGCGACCCCAATTCCCTGTGATGAAATTGTAGCAAACAAACTCAAGAGATTGTTGCAAGGCATTGCAGCAACATGTCAAAATGGGAGACATGTAGGGAGTGCTTGGTCCAAGTGTCATTTGCATCTTAGGATGCTACCAAGAATGTTCAACTGGTATTTTTATACTCAAAGCCAAGTTCTTAGGACTTACTAAGCTATCTCAGGCAAATCACTTCATCTTCTGGGTCTGTTCTTTTTTTTTTTAATTTGTAAAATAATATATGTCTTGGAAATTGTTATAATTAGAGTTACTAATGTATGTGAAGTGATTAACAGTATAAGTTTAATTTAAAATCTCACTCTCATTATAGAATGCCAGTGTTACGTATTTATCACTTACTGAAAGCCAGATATTATTCGAAGCACTTTTCAGATATCAAATAGATTAATTCTCATAACAATCTTATGAGATCTCTACAACTAGAGATCTCAGTTTAACTTGTGAGGAAATAGGCACAAAGAAATAATCACTTTGCCCAAAGTCACACAGTTGGTATGTAGGAGAGGTTGGATCCAACTCCAGACCGTCTGGCTCCAAAATCCTTACTTTGATCTGTAACATTATCTCAATATAAATATTAAAAAGACAGTTTTCTATTATTGGGAGGTTGCTAATTTGATTGACTGCAATCATTTTGATATAATCTAAAAGTATATATTAGATTTTTCCAAATATTCCATCTGTGATTTAGCTCTCTAGAAGTTTTACTGAATAAGTACATGGAGTAAATAAATCTAGTCTCAAATAAAACAACACAATCAAATAAATTGCAGTAATAAGATCTGCCTGGTAGGTGAAAATCTGCATAAAATGCAGCTAAATATTATCTGCCTAAATTTTAATTGGGTAGAAATTTTCGGGTGGTAAAGACCTTAACAGATTCATCTGTCAGCATGTTGGAATGGGTCTTTGATAGGCAGGGAAGAGACTATTATAGATTCAAGCAAAAGAATCCTCTCTATGAATGATCTCCCATGGTCTCAGGTGAAGTATGTCGGACAGAAAGCAAACACCACTGTGATGTTCGCTCTCCCCTAAGGAGAAGAGATACCATATACTCAGAAGTGTCGGTGCATACATGCTGATAAACTGTCCATCTATTGATTTGTCTTGACTATGTCCTCCAATGCAATGTGTTGGAAGCCTTATCTCCAGTTTTATATGTTCATGTGTTTGGAAATGGGGCCTTTGGGAGGCAATGAGCATCAGAAGTCATGAGGGTTCAGTTCCCGTGATGTCCTTAGTTGCTTTATAAAAATGAGTAAGAGAGACCCAAGTTAGCATCCTTGCTCTGTCTTTCTTTCCATGACAAGTCCCCTGTTACATTACAATGTAGCAAGAAAGGCCCTGCCCAGCAATGGAGCAGATCCCAGGGCCATGCTTTTGTGTTTTCTGTCCTTTAGAACCATGAAAGGAAAGCAATGGTTCCCATTCTTTATAAATTACTCAGTATCATATATATGTGTGTGTATATATATGTATGTTCTTTATAAATTAATTACCCAGTATCATATTATGTATGTATGTATAAATATATACACACACATATTTTTTTTTTTTACAGATTAGAACACAGATCCCAAAGATTCTGAAAGAAGGGGATTGGCTGTAACACTAAATAGGAAGAGGCCTTTGAAGATGCAGAGGATGAGGCATTTGGGGTTACCAGCATCGTGTCACGTCCTGTTAGATGGGAAAACCGCTTTGGCTGCTCACACATGCACTGCTGTTTTAAAAGGTGACAGACTATTTGACCAACAAACACTAAAAAGAGATTTTGAGCTTCTGCGAAGTTGGTATGAGGTCACTCACTGTTAAAATATAATAGGGCAGCTTAGATAATGCCTTCACTGACAGGCACACAAATGACCAGTATCACATATCACCTTTATTTGCAGACAGGCCTGTCCCTTAGCCTGTTCTGGCCAATGTCTGATGTTAGCATTGGGATCAGCTTTAGAAAGACCTGGACTGAGGAGAAGATTCATTGGTTGAAGTATTGAAAGGAAGACAAAAAGATCCAGAGTCTGTAATTTTCCCACCCACATTAAGTTATTTGGATAAAACTCTGCTGTCATAATGGAACTGAACTCACTAAAAATAAAATATGTCTGAGAATACTTTCTCAGGTTTGACTGCTCTCTCTGTGAGAAAGAACAGAGAAGTTTGGGGGCCTCTGCAGAATACAGCCCTGTATCAGAAAGTGTTGGCTTTTGTTGAAATTTATTGCTGGAGATTTATCGACTTGCGAGATAAATATTGACCAAGTCAAAGTCAAGGTTATTACTTATCTTCAGGAATAATAAATCTTAGTGTTTTCAGTGACACAAAGTCAATATGTACTTTGCTGCATAAAGTCCAAATGAAGAGTTTCATCGAAACATCTGTAAATCTCTCCATCGTGACCACAATGGTAGCTTTAAAATTTTTATTTTTAAAGAAAGAATGGTATAGAGACCCGGTGGGAAGATCTATGCACTGCTAAAGAGGTAGCCAGGTAGCCCCGGTTCTAGTGTGAAGGAACACTGGTTGGCTCCGTGATTGTTCATTGGCTGTTGTCACTGATGCCAAGGCAGAAGAATCAAAATTTTCTCACCCTGTGTAGGAGGTAGAGTGATCTGTAGATTCCTGACCACTGGTACATTTCAGGATGAACTATTGTAGCTTTTTAATACATGCAATTGATTCCAGCAAACTTGTTGGAACAAATTAAATGAAAACAGTCTTGACTCATTGGCGACATCTGTTTCTAGCATACATTTACCTTCGCAGTTCACTCCATCCACGTTACTCAGCAGTCATAGGGTAGGCGCTCCATAAGTCTATCTATAAAAATAGTTGTGGATGCAGAAAAGTTGAAAGTCACTAATTCTTGCCTTGGAAAGTTCTTCTCCCGGGAGCTACATATTGGGTGACGAGCTGAAGGATGCCTGTTACGTCAGGGATGCAATTACAATAGGCTGTCTTCGCCTGAGTCCTCCAGGTACATAGGTGGGTCCAACTGCGTAGCTCTTTCTTATGCTTGGCTGCCCCTGGAGGTGCTCAGCCTAAAAATGGGAGTCCAGCTCCATGATGTTGTTTACTGCCATCTCTCTTCTGTACTCTCCCGAATGGGTTGGGCTGTTCTTTAGTTCCTATTATTGTTTATTTTCAGGGATGGTGATCAAGCTCATAGCCCTTGTGAATATGAGGCAGAGATCTCACCACTGAGCTACACTTATAGCCAGCCCTTGCAGTCAACTTTCAACCTCGTAGTTATAGTTTCTTTCACAGTTTCAGCCAGACATACTTCTGATTCAACCCTTGAGGATGACTTATATGTTAGTTTCTTAGGGGCTAAGACAAATTATAGTATGCCTTTTGTATCTACAGATTCCATGCCTACAGATTCAACTACTATGGCTTAGAAATATTTTGAAACTAATTCTAGAAATTCTCTTTTATTGATTGATTGAGTTAGTGTGTGTGTTCCTTTAGGTTCTGAATCAACAGGACGCTGGAACCAATGCTTCACAGATGACAAGGAATAACCCTCACACAAGCGGGGGTGTTCTTAAAACAATAATAATATTTTTTGAGGTATCAGGGGTGTGAGTCTCAAATCAAGAAATCTTCATGACCATGCTCCTGTGTAGATCTTTCCCTGTCTTGTCCAGTTTCCAGTGGTTGTGCAAACGCTTGGCATTTTGTGGTGTGTAGCTGCATCACTCTTATCTCGGCTTCTGTTGTTTCATAGCGCTTGTCCCTGTGAGAATCTGTTATGTACTCTCTTCTTTCAAGGACACCAGCCATTGGATTATGGCCCATGATAATGCAGTAGGCCTTCATCTCAGCTTAATGATACTCTT